>NW_028167853.1:0-48406 GCF_964194135.1 Talpa europaea
TATTCTGATTCTTCTGCTTCTCCGCAGCTTAATTTTCTGTTATTTCTGCTTTTTCGGCTATTTCTTTGGTTATTTCTGCTTTTTACTCTTATTCTTCTGTTTCTTCTGCTTGTTCTTCTTGTTCTCCTAGTTCTTGTTCCTCTCGTATTTCTACATCTCCTTTTTTCTTCTTTTTCAACTTCTTCTGTTTCTAATGCATTTTCTGCTTTTCTATTGTTGCTTCTTCTTCAGCTCATTCTTCTGTTATTTCTGCTTTTTCGGCTTTTTCTTCTGTTATTGCTGCTTTTTCGGCTTATTCTTCTGTTATTTTTGCTTTTTCCTCTGATTCTTCTGTTTCTTCCTCTTGTTCTTACAGTTTCTCTTGTTCTTCTTTCACTTCTATATCTCCTTCGTCTTCATCTTCTTCGGTTTCCTCTGCATTTTTTTGCTTTTTCAATTACTTCTTCTGCTTCCTCTGCTTCATATTCAGCTTATTCTGTTATTTCTGCTTTTTCGGCTTACTCATCTGTTATTTCTGATTTATCCTCTTATTCCCCTGTTTCTTCTTCTTGTTCGTCTTGTTCTTCTAGCTCCTCTTGTTCTTCTTGTAATTCTACATCTCCTTCTTCTTCATCATCTTTCTGTTTCTTCTGCATTGTTTGTTGTTTCAATTTCTTGCTCTTATTCTGATTCTTCTGCTTCTCCGCAGCTTAATTTTCTGTTATTTCTGCATTTTCGGCTATTTCTTTGTTATTTCTGCTTTTTACTTTTATTCTTCTATTTCTTCTGCTTGTTCTTCTTGGTCTCCTAGTTCTTGTTCCTCTCGTATTTCTACATCACCTTTTTTCTTCTTTTTCAACTTCTTCTGTTTCTAATGCATTTTCTGCTTTTTCAATTACTTCTTCTTCTGCTTCAGCTTTTTCTTCACCTTATTCTTCTCTTATTTCTGCTATTTCGGCTTATTCTCCTGTTATTTCTGCTTTTCGCTTATTCTTTTGTTATTTCTCTTTTTCCTCTTATTCCCATGTTTCTTCTTCTTGTTCTTCTTGTTCTTCTACTTCTTCTAGTAGTTCTACATATCCTTCTCCTTCTTCTTCTTCTTCATCTTATTCTGTTTCTAATGCATTTTCTGCTTTTCAATTACTGCTTCTTCTGCTTCTTTTTCAGCTTATTCTTCTCTTATTTCTGCTTTTTCTTCTGTTATTGCTGCTTTTTCGGCTCATTCTTCTGTTATTTTTGCTTTTTCCTCTGATTCTTCTGTTTCTTCCTCTTGTTCTTACAGTTTCTCTTGTTCTTCTTTCACTTCTATATCTCCTTCGTCTTCATCTTCTTCGGTTTCCTCTGCATTTTTTTGCTTTTTCAATTACTTCTCCTGCTTCCTCTGCTTCATATTCAGCTTATTCTGTTATTTCTGCTTTTTCGGCTTATTCTTGTTATTTCTGCTTTTTCGGCTTACTCATCTGTTATTTCTGATTTATCCTCTTATTCCCCTGTTTCTTCTTCTTGTTCGTCTTGTTCTTCTAGCTCCTCTTGTTCTTCTTGTAATTCTACATCTCCTTCTTCTTCTTCATCTTTCTGTTTCTTCTGCATTGTTTGTTGTTTCAATTTCTTGCTCTTATTCTGATTCTTCTGCTTCTCCGCAGCTTAATTTTCTGTTATTTCTGCTTTTTCGGCTATTTCTTTGGTTATTTCTGCTTTTTACTCTTATTCTTCTGTTTCTTCTGCTTGTTCTTCTTGTTCTCCTAGTTCTTGTTCCTCTCGTATTTCTACATCTCCTTTTTTCTTCTTTTTCAACTTCTTCTGTTTCTAATGCATTTTCTGCTTTTTCAATTACTTCTTCTTCTGCTTCAGCTTTTTCTTCACCTTATTCTTCTCTTATTTCTGCTATTTCGGCTTATTCTCCTGTTATTTCTGCTTTTCGCTTATTCTTTTGTTATTTCTGCTTTTTCCTCTTATTCCCATGTTTCTTCTTCTTGTTCTTCTTGTTCTTCTACTTCTTCTTGTAGTTCTACATATCCTTCTTCTTCTTCTTCTTCTTCATCTTATTCTGTTTCTAATGCATTTTCTGCTTTTCAGTTGTTGCTTCTTCTTCAGCTCATTCTTCTGTTATTTCTGCTTTTTCGGCTTTTTCTTCTGTTATTGCTGCTTTTTCGGCTTATTCTTCTCTTATTTTTGCTTTTTCCTCTGATTCTTCTGTTTTTTCCTCTTGTTCTTACAGTTTCTCTTGTTCTTCTTTCACTTCTATATCTCCTTCGTCTTCATCTTCTTCGGTTTCCTCTGCATTTTTTTGCTTTTTCAATTAATTCTTCTGCTTCCTCTGCTTCATATTCAGCTTATTCTGTTATTTCTGCTTTTTCGGCTTACTCATCTGTTATTTCTGATTTATCCTCTTATTCCCCTGTTTCTTCTTCTTGTTCGTCTTGTTCTTCTAGCTCCTCTTGTTCTTCTTGTAATTCTACATCTCCTTCTTCTTCATCATCATTCTGTTTCTTCTGCATTGTTTGTTGTTTCAATTTCTTGCTCTTATTCTGATTCTTCTGCTTCTCCGCAGCTTAATTTTCTGTTATTTTTGCTTTTTCGGCTATTTCTTTGGTTATTTCTGCTTTTTACTCTTATTCTTCTGTTTCTTCTGCTTGTTCTTCTTGTTCTCCTAGTTCTTGTTCCTCTCGTATTTCTACATCTCCTTTTTTCTTCTTTTTCAACTTCTTCTGTTTCTAATGCATTTTCTGCTTTTTCAATTACTTCTTCTTCTGCTTCAGCTTTTTCTTCACCTTATTCTTCTCTTATTTCTGCTATTTCGGCTTATTCTCCTGTTATTTCTGCTTTTCGCTTATTCTTTTGTTATTTCTGCTTTTTCCTCTTATTCCCATGTTTCTTCTTCTTGTTCTTCTTGTTCTTCTACTTCTTCTTGTAGTTCTACATATCCTTCTTCTTCTTCTTCTTCTTCATCTTATTCTGTTTCTAATGCATTTTCTGCTTTTCAATTGTTGCTTCTTCTTCAGCTCATTCTTCTGTTATTTCTGCTTTTTCGGCTTTTTCTTCTGTTATTGCTGCTTTTTCGGCTTATTCTTCTGTTATTTTTGCTTTTTCCTCTGATTCTTCTGTTTCTTCCTCTTGTTCTTACAGTTTCTCTTGTTCTTCTTTCACTTCTATATCTCCTTCGTCTTCATCTTCTTCGTTTTCCTCTGCATTTTTTTGCTTTTTCAATTACTTCTTCTGCTTCCTCTGCTTCATATTCAGCTTATTCTGTTATTTCTGCTTTTTCGGCTTACTCATCTGTTATTTCTGATTTATCCTCTTATTCCCCTGTTTCTTCTTCTTGTTCGTCTTGTTCTTCTAGCTCCTCTTGTTCTTCTTGTAATTCTACATCTCCTTCTTCTTCTTCATCTTTCTGTTTCTTCTGCATTGTTTCTTTTTTCAATTTCTTGCTCTTATTCTGATTCTTCTGCTTCTCCGCAGCTTAATTTTCTGTTATTTCTGCATTTTCGGCTATTTCTTTGGTTATTTCTGCTTTTTACTTTTATTCTTCTATTTCTTCTGCTTGTTCTTCTTGGTCTCCTAGTTCTTGTTCCTCTCGTATTTCTACATCTCATTTTTTCTTCTTTTTCAACTTCTTCTGTTTCTAATGCATTTTCTGCTTTTTCAATTACTTCTTCTTCTGCTTCAGCTTTTTCTTCACCTTACTCTTCTCTTATTTCTGCTATTTCGGCTTATTCTCCTGTTATTTCTGCTTTTCGCTTATTCTTTTGTTATTTCTCTTTTTCCTCTTATTCCCATGTTTCTTCTTCTTGTTCTTCTTGTTCTTCTACTTCTTCTAGTAGTTCTACATATCCTTCTCCTTCTTCTTCTTCTTCATCTTATTCTATTTCTAATGCATTTTGTGCTTTTCAATTACTGCTTCTTCTGCTTCTTTTTCAGCTTATTCTTCTCTTATTTCTGCTTTTTCTACTGTTATTGCTGCTTTTTCGGCTCATTCTTCTGTTATTTTTGCTTTTTCCTCTGATTCTTCTGTTTCTTCCTCTTGTTCTTACAGTTTCTCTTGTTCTTCTTTCACTTCTATATCTCCTTCGTCTTCATCTTCTTCGTTTTCCTCTGCATTTTTTTGCTTTTTCAATTACTTCTTCTGCTTCCTCTGCTTCATATTCAGCTTATTCTGTTATTTCTGCTTTTTCGGTTTACTCATCTGTTATTTCTGATTTATCCTCTTATTCCCCTGTTTCTTCTTCTTGTTCGTCTTGTTCTTCTAGCTCCTCTTGTTCTTCTTGTAATTCTACATCTCCTTCTTCTTCTTCATCTTTCTGTTTCTTCTGCATTGTTTCTTTTTTCAATTTCTTGCTCTTATTCTGATTCTTCTGCTTCTCCGCAGCTTAATTTTCTGTTATTTCTGCATTTTCGGCTATTTCTTTGGTTATTTCTGCTTTTTACTTTTATTCTTCTATTTCTTCTGCTTGTTCTTCTTGGTCTCCTAGTTCTTGTTCCTCTCGTATTTCTACATCTCATTTTTTCTTCTTTTTCAACTTCTTCTGTTTCTAATGCATTTTCTGCTTTTTCAATTACTTCTTCTTCTGCTTCAGCTTTTTCTTCACCTTATTCTTCTCTTATTTCTGCTATTTCGGCTTATTCTCCTGTTATTTCTGCTTTTCGCTTATTCTTTTGTTATTTCTGCTTTTTCCTCTTATTCCCATGTTTCTTCTTCTTGTTCTTCTTGTTCTTCTACTTCTTCTTGTAGTTCTACATATCCTTCTTCTTCTTCTTCTTCTTCATCTTATTCTGTTTCTAATGCATTTTCTGCTTTTCAGTTGTTGCTTCTTCTTCAGCTCATTCTTCTGTTATTTCTGCTTTTTCGGCTTTTTCTTCTGTTATTGCTGCTTTTTCGGCTTATTCTTCTCTTATTTTTGCTTTTTCCTCTGATTCTTCTGTTTCTTCCTCTTGTTCTTACAGTTTCTCTTGTTCTTCTTTCACTTCTATATCTCCTTCGTCTTCATCTTCTTCGGTTTCCTCTGCATTTTTTTGCTTTTTCAATTACTTCTCCTGCTTCCTCTGCTTCATATTCAGCTTATTCTGTTATTTCTGCTTTTTCGGCTTATTCTTGTTATTTCTGCTTTTTCGGCTTACTCATCTGTTATTTCTGATTTATCCTCTTATTCCCCTGTTTCTTCTTCTTGTTCGTCTTGTTCTTCTAGCTCCTCTTGTTCTTCTTGTAATTCTACATCTCCTTCTTCTACTTCATCTTTCTGTTTCTTCTACATTGTTTGTTGTTTCAATTTCTTGCTCTTATTCTGATTCTTCTGCTTCTCCGCAGCTTAATTTTCTGTTATTTCTGCTTTTTCGGCTATTTCTTTGGTTATTTCTGCTTTTTACTCTTATTCTTCTGTTTCTTCTGCTTGTTCTTCTTGTTCTCCTAGTTCTTGTTCCTCTCGTATTTCTACATCTCCTTTTTTCTTCTTTTTCAACTTCTTCTGTTTCTAATGCATTTTCTGCTTTTTCACTTACTTCTTCTGCTTCAGCTTTTTCTTCACCTTATTCTTCTCTTATTTCTGCTATTTCGGCTTATTCTCCTGTTATTTCTGCTTTTCGCTTATTCTTTTGTTATTTCTGCTTTTTCCTCTTATTCCCATGTTTCTTCTTCTTGTTCTTCTTGTTCTTCTACTTCTTCTTGTAGTTCTACATATACTTCTTCTTCTTCTTCTTCTTCTTCTTCATCTTATTCTGTTTCTAATGCATTTTCTGCTTTTCAGTTGTTGCTTTTTCTTCAGCTCATTCTTCTGTTATTTCTGCTTTTTCGGCTTTTTCTTCTGTTATTGCTGCTTTTTCGGCTTATTCTTCTCTTATTTTTGCTTTTTCCTCTGATTCTTCTGTTTCTTCCTCTTGTTCTTACAGTTTCTCTTGTTCTTCTTTCACTTCTATATCTCCTTCGTCTTCATCTTCTTCGGTTTCCTCTGCATTTTTTTGCTTTTTCAATTAATTCTTCTGCTTCCTCTGCTTCATATTCAGCTTATTCTGTTATTTCTGCTTTTTCGGCTTACTCATCTGTTATTTCTGATTTATCCTCTTATTCCCCTGTTTCTTCTTCTTGTTCGTCTTGTTCTTCTAGCTCCTCTTGTTCTTCTTGTAATTCTACATCTCCTTCTTCTTCATCATCTTTCTGTTTCTTCTGCATTGTATGTTGTTTCAATTTCTTGCTCTTATTCTGATTCTTCTGCTTCTCCGCAGCTTAATTTTCTGTTATTTCTGCTTTTTCGGCTATTTCTTTGGTTATTTCTGCTTTTTACTCTTATTCTTCTGTTTCTTCTGCTTGTTCTTCTTGTTCTCCTAGTTCTTGTTCCTCTCGTATTTCTACATCTCCTTTTTTCTTCTTTTTCAACTTCTTCTGTTTCTAATGCATTTTCTGCTTTTCTATTGTTGCTTCTTCTTCAGCTCATTCTTCTGTTATTTCTGCTTTTTCGGCTTTTTCTTCTGTTATTGCTGCTTTTTCGGCTTATTCTTCTGTTATTTTTGCGTTTTCCTCTGATTCTTCTGTTTCTTCCTCTTGTTCTTACAGTTTCTCTTGTTCTTCTTTCACTTCTATATCTCCTTCGTCTTCATCTTCTTCGGTTTCCTCTGCATTTTTTTGCTTTTTCAATTACTTCTTCTGCTTCCTCTGCTTCATATTCAGCTTATTCTGTTATTTCTGCTTTTTCGGCTTATTCTTGTTATTTCTGCTTTTTCGGCTTACTCATCTGTTATTTCTGATTTATCCTCTTATTCCCCTGTTTCTTCTTCTTGTTCGTCTTGTTCTTCTAGCTCCTCTTGTTCTTCTTGTAATTCTACATCTCCTTCTTCTTCATCATCTTTCTGTTTCTTCTGCATTGTTTGTTGTTTCAATTTCTTGCTCTTATTCTGATTCTTCTGCTTCTCCGCAGCTTAATTTTCTGTTATTTCTTCATTTTCGACTATTTCTTTGGTTATTTCTGCTTTTTACTTTTATTCTTCTATTTCTTCTGCTTGTTCTTCTTGGTCTCCTAGTTCTTGTTCCTCTCGTATTTCTACATCTCCTTTTTTCTTCTTTTTCAACTTCTTCTGTTTCTAATGCATTTTCTGCTTTTTCAATTACTTCTTCTTCTGCTTCAGCTTTTTCTTCACCTTATTCTTCTCTTATTTCTGCTATTTCGGCTTATTCTCCTGTTATTTCTGCTTTTCGCTTATTCTTTTGTTATTTCTCTTTTTCCTCTTATTCCCATGTTTCTTCTTCTTGTTCTTCTTGTTCTTCTACTTCTTCTAGTAGTTCTACATATCCGTCTCCTTCTTCTTCTTCTTCATCTTATTCTGTTTCTAATGCATTTTCTGCTTTTCAATTACTGCTTCTTCTGCTTCATTTTCAGCTTATTCTTCTCTTATTTCTGCATTTTCTTCTGTTATTGCTGCTTTTTCGGCTCATTCTTCTGTTATTTTTGCTTTTTCCTCTGATTCTTCTGTTTCTTCCTCTTGTTCTTACAGTTTCTCTTGTTCTTCTTTCACTTCTATATCTCCTTCGTCTTCATCTTCTTCGGTTTCCTCTGCATTTTTTTGCTTTTTCAATTACTTCTCCTGCTTCCTCTGCTTCATATTCAGCTTATTCTGTTATTTCTGCTTTTTCGGCTTATTCTTGTTATTTCTGCTTTTTCGGCTTACTCATCTGTTATTTTTGATTTATCCTCTTATTCCCCTGTTTCTTCTTCTTGTTCGTCTTGTTCTTCTAGCTCCTCTTGTTCTTCTTGTAATTCTACATCTCCTTCTTCTACTTCATCTTTCTGTTTCTTCTGCATTGTTTGTTGTTTCAATTTCTTGCTCTTATTCTGATTCTTCTGCTTCTCCGCAGCTTAATTTTCTGTTATTTCTGCTTTTTCGGCTATTTCTTTGGTTATTTCTGCTTTTTACTCTTATTCTTCTGTTTCTTCTGCTTGTTCTTCTTGTTCTCCTAGTTCTTGTTCCTCTCGTATTTCTACATCTCCTTTTTTCTTCTTTTTCAACTTCTTCTGTTTCTAATGCATTTTCTGCTTTTTCACTTACTTCTTCTGCTTCAGCTTTTTCTTCACCTTATTCTTCTCTTATTTCTGCTATTTCGGCTTATTCTCCTGTTATTTCTGCTTTTCGCTTATTCTTTTGTTATTTCTGCTTTTTCCTCTTATTCCCATGTTTCTTCTTCTTGTTCTTCTTGTTCTTCTACTTCTTGTAGTTCTACATATCCTTCTTCTTCTTCTTCTTCTTCATCTTATTCTGTTTCTAATGCATTTTCTGCTTTTCAATTGTTGCTTCTTCTTCAGCTCATTCTTCTGTTATTTCTGCTTTTTCGGCTTTTTCTTCTGTTATTGCTGCTTTTTCGGCTTATTCTTCTGTTATTTTTGCTTTTTCCTCTGATTCTTCTGTTTCTTCCTCTTGTTCTTACAGTTTCTCTTGTTCTTCTTTCACTTCTATATCTCCTTCGTCTTCATCTTCTTCGGTTTCCTCTGCATTTTTTTGCTTTTTCAATTACTTCTTCTGCTTCCTCTGCTTCATATTCAGCTTATTCTGTTATTTCTGCTTTTTCGGCTTACTCATCTGTTATTTCTGATTTATCCTCTTATTCCCCTGTTTCTTCTTCTTGTTCGTCTTGTTCTTCTAGCTCCTCTTGTTCTTCTTGTAATTCTACATCTCCTTCTTCTTCATCATCTTTCTGTTTCTTCTGCATTGTTTGTTGTTTCAATTTCTTGCTCTTATTCTGATTCTTCTGCTTCTCCGCAGCTTAATTTTCTGTTATTTCTGCTTTTTCGGCTATTTCTTTGGTTATTTCTGCTTTTTACTCTTATTCTTCTGTTTCTTCTGCTTGTTCTTCTTGTTCTCCTAGTTCTTGTTCCTCTCGTATTTCTACATCTCCTTTTTTCTTCTTTTTCAACTTCTTCTGTTTCTAATGCATTTTCTGCTTTTTCACTTACTTCTTCTGCTTCAGCTTTTTCTTCACCTTATTCTTCTCTTATTTCTGCTATTTCGGCTTATTCTCCTGTTATTTCTGCTTTTCGCTTATTCTTTTGTTATTTCTCTTTTTCCTCTTATTCCCATGTTTCTTCTTCTTGTTCTTCTTGTTCTTCTACTTCTTCTAGTAGTTCTACATATCCTTCTCCTTCTTCTTCTTCTTCATCTTATTCTGTTTCTAATGCATTTTCTGCTTTTCAATTACTGCTTCTTCTGCTTCTTTTTCAGCTTATTCTTCTCTTATTTCTGCTTTTTCTTCTGTTATTGCTGCTTTTTCGGCTCATTCTTCTGTTATTTTTGCTTTTTCCTCTGATTCTTCTGTTTCTTCCTCTTGTTCTTACAGTTTCTCTTGTTCTTCTTTCACTTCTATATCTCCTTCGTCTTCATCTTCTTCGGTTTCCTCTGCATTTTTTTGCTTTTTCAATTACTTCTCCTGCTTCCTCTGCTTCATATTCAGCTTATTCTGTTATTTCTGCTTTTTCGGCTTATTCTTGTTATTTCTGCTTTTTCGGCTTACTCATCTGTTATTTCTGATTTATCCTCTTATTCCCCTGTTTCTTCTTCTTGTTCGTCTTGTTCTTCTAGCTCCTCTTGTTCTTCTTGTAATTCTACATCTCCTTCTTCTTCTTCATCTTTCTGTTTCTTCTGCATTGTTTGTTGTTTCAATTTCTTGCTCTTATTCTGATTCTTCTGCTTCTCCGCAGCTTAATTTTCTGTTATTTCTGCTTTTTCGGCTATTTCTTTGGTTATTTCTGCTTTTTACTCTTATTCTTCTGTTTCTTCTGCTTGTTCTTCTTGTTCTCCTAGTTCTTGTTCCTCTCGTATTTCTACATCTCCTTTTTTCTTCTTTTTCAACTTCTTCTGTTTCTAATGCATTTTCTGCTTTTTCACTTACTACTTCTGCTTCAGCTTTTTCTTCACCTTATTCTTCTCTTATTTCTGCTATTTCGGCTTATTCTCCTGTTATTTCTGCTTTTCGCTTATTCTTTTGTTATTTCTGCTTTTTCCTCTTATTCCCATGTTTCTTCTTCTTGTTCTTCTTGTTCTTCTACTTCTTCTTGTAGTTCTACATATCCTTCTTCTTCTTCTTCTTCTTCATCTTATTCTGTTTCTAATGCATTTTCTGCTTTTCAGTTGTTGCTTCTTCTTCAGCTCATTCTTCTGTTATTTCAGCTTTTTCGGCTTTTTCTTCTGTTATTGCTGCTTTTTCGGCTTATTCTTCTCTTATTTTTGCTTTTTCCTCTGATTCTTCTGTTTTTTCCTCTTGTTCTTACAGTTTCTCCTGTTCTTCTTTCACTTCTATATCTCCTTCGTCTTCATCTTCTTCGGTTTCCTCTGCATTTTTTTGCTTTTTCAATTAATTCTTCTGCTTCCTCTGCTTCATATTCAGCTTATTCTGTTATTTCTGCTTTTTCGGCTTACTCATCTGTTATTTCTGATTTATCCTCTTATTCCCCTGTTTCTTCTTCTTGTTCGTCTTGTTCTTCTAGCTCCTCTTGTTCTTCTTGTAATTCTACATCTCCTTCTTCTTCATCATCTTTCTGTTTCTTCTGCATTGTTTGTTGTTTCAATTTCTTGCTCTTATTCTGATTCTTCTGCTTCTCCGCAGCTTAATTTTCTGTTATTTTTGCTTTTTCGGCTATTTCTTTGGTTATTTCTGCTTTTTACTCTTATTCTTCTGTTTCTTCTGCTTGTTCTTCTTGTTCTCCTAGTTCTTGTTCCTCTCGTATTTCTACATCTCCTTTTTTCTTCTTTTTCAACTTCTTCTGTTTCTAATGCATTTTCTGCTTTTTCAATTACTTCTTCTTCTGCTTCAGCTTTTTCTTCACCTTATTCTTCTCTTATTTCTGCTATTTCGGCTTATTCTCCTGTTATTTCTGCTTTTCGCTTATTCTTTTGTTATTTCTGCTTTTTCCTCTTATTCCCATGTTTCTTCTTCTTGTTCTTCTTGTTCTTCTACTTCTTCTTGTAGTTCTACATATCCTTCTTCTTCTTCTTCTTCTTCATCTTATTCTGTTTCTAATGCATTTTCTGCTTTTCAATTGTTGCTTCTTCTTCAGCTCATTCTTCTGTTATTTCTGCTTTTTCGGCTTTTTCTTCTGTTATTGCTGCTTTTTCGGCTTATTCTTCTGTTATTTTTGCTTTTTCCTCTGATTCTTCTGTTTCTTCCTCTTGTTCTTACAGTTTCTCTTGTTCTTCTTTCACTTCTATATCTCCTTCGTCTTCATCTTCTTCGTTTTCCTCTGCATTTTTTTGCTTTTTCAATTACTTCTTCTGCTTCCTCTGCTTCATATTCAGCTTATTCTGTTATTTCTGCTTTTTCGGCTTACTCATCTGTTATTTCTGATTTATCCTCTTATTCCCCTGTTTCTTCTTCTTGTTCGTCTTGTTCTTCTAGCTCCTCTTGTTCTTCTTGTAATTCTACATCTCCTTCTTCTTCTTCATCTTTCTGTTTCTTCTGCATTGTTTCTTTTTTCAATTTCTTGCTCTTATTCTGATTCTTCTGCTTCTCCGCAGCTTAATTTTCTGTTATTTCTGCATTTTCGGCTATTTCTTTGGTTATTTCTGCTTTTTACTTTTATTCTTCTATTTCTTCTGCTTGTTCTTCTTGGTCTCCTAGTTCTTGTTCCTCTCGTATTTCTACATCTCATTTTTTCTTCTTTTTCAACTTCTTCTGTTTCTAATGCATTTTCTGCTTTTTCAATTACTTCTTCTTCTGCTTCAGCTTTTTCTTCACCTTATTCTTCTCTTATTTCTGCTATTTCGGCTTATTCTCCTGTTATTTCTGCTTTTCGCTTATTCTTTTGTTATTTCTCTTTTTCCTCTTATTCCCATGTTTCTTCTTCTTGTTCTTCTTGTTCTTCTACTTCTTCTAGTAGTTCTACTTATCCTTCTCCTTCTTCTTCTTCTTCATCTTATTCTATTTCTAATGCATTTTCTGCTTTTCAATTACTGCTTCTTCTGCTTCTTTTTCAGCTTATTCTTCTCTTATTTCTGCTTTTTCTACTGTTATTGCTGCTTTTTCGGCTCATTCTTCTGTTATTTTTGCTTTTTCCTCTGATTCTTCTGTTTCTTCCTCTTGTTCTTACAGTTTCTCTTGTTCTTCTTTCACTTCTATATCTCCTTCGTCTTCATCTTCTTCGGTTTCCTCTGCATTTTTTTGCTTTTTCAATTACTTCTCCTGCTTCCTCTGCTTCATATTCAGCTTATTCTGTTATTTCTGCTTTTTCGGCTTATTCTTGTTATTTCTGCTTTTTCGGCTTACTCATCTGTTATTTCTGATTTATCCTCTTATTCCCCTGTTTCTTCTTCTTGTTCGTCTTGTTCTTCTAGCTCCTCTTGTTCTTCTTGTAATTCTACATCTCCTTCTTCTACTTCATCTTTCTGTTTCTTCTACATTGTTTGTTGTTTCAATTTCTTGCTCTTATTCTGATTCTTCTGCTTCTCCGCAGCTTAATTTTCTGTTATTTCTGCTTTTTCGGCTATTTCTTTGGTTATTTCTGCTTTTTACTCTTATTCTTCTGTTTCTTCTGCTTGTTCTTCTTGTTCTCCTAGTTCTTGTTCCTCTCGTATTTCTACATCTCCTTTTTTCTTCTTTTTCATCTTCTTCTGTTTCTAATGCATTTTCTGCTTTTTCACTTACTTCTTCTGCTTCAGCTTTTTCTTCACCTTATTCTTCTCTTATTTCTGCTATTTCGGCTTATTCTCCTGTTATTTCTGCTTTTCGCTTATTCTTTTGTTATTTCTGCTTTTTCCTCTTATTCCCATGTTTCTTCTTCTTGTTCTTCTTGTTCTTCTACTTCTTCTTGTAGTTCTACATATCCTTCTTCTTCTTCTTCTTCTTCTTCTTCATCTTATTCTGTTTCTAATGCATTTTCTGCTTTTCAGTTGTTGCTTCTTCTTCAGCTCATTCTTCTGTTATTTCTGCTTTTTCGGCTTTTTCTTCTGTTATTGCTGCTTTTTCGGCTTATTCTTCTCTTATTTTTGCTTTTTCCTCTGATTCTTCTGTTTCTTCCTCTTGTTCTTACAGTTTCTCTTGTTCTTCTTTCACTTCTATATCTCCTTCGTCTTCATCTTCTTCGGTTTCCTCTGCATTTTTTTGCTTTTTCAATTAATTCTTCTGCTTCCTCTGCTTCATATTCAGCTTATTCTGTTATTTCTGCTTTTTCGGCTTACTCATCTGTTATTTCTGATTTATCCTCTTATTCCCCTGTTTCTTCTTCTTGTTCGTCTTGTTCTTCTAGCTCCTCTTGTTCTTCTTGTAATTCTACATCTCCTTCTTCTTCATCATCTTTCTGTTTCTTCTGCATTGTATGTTGTTTCAATTTCTTGCTCTTATTCTGATTCTTCTGCTTCTCCGCAGCTTAATTTTCTGTTATTTCTGCTTTTTCGGCTATTTCTTTGGTTATTTCTGCTTTTTACTCTTATTCTTCTGTTTCTTCTGCTTGTTCTTCTTGTTCTCCTAGTTCTTGTTCCTCTCGTATTTCTACATCTCCTTTTTTCTTCTTTTTCAACTTCTTCTGTTTCTAATGCATTTTCTGCTTTTCTATTGTTGCTTCTTCTTCAGCTCATTCTTCTGTTATTTCTGCTTTTTCGGCTTTTTCTTCTGTTATTGCTGCTTTTTCGGCTTATTCTTCTGTTATTTTTGCGTTTTCCTCTGATTCTTCTGTTTCTTCCTCTTGTTCTTACAGTTTCTCTTGTTCTTCTTTCACTTCTATATCTCCTTCGTCTTCATCTTCTTCGGTTTCCTCTGCATTTTTTTGCTTTTTCAATTACTTCTTCTGCTTCCTCTGCTTCATATTCAGCTTATTCTGTTATTTCTGCTTTTTCGGCTTACTCATCTGTTATTTCTGATTTATCCTCTTATTCCCCTGTTTCTTCTTCTTGTTCGTCTTGTTCTTCTAGCTCCTCTTGTTCTTCTTGTAATTCTACATCTCCTTCTTCTTCATCATCTTTCTGTTTCTTCTGCATTGTTTGTTGTTTCAATTTCTTGCTCTTATTCTGATTCTTCTGCTTCTCCGCAGCTTAATTTTCTGTTATTTCTTCATTTTCGACTATTTCTTTGGTTATTTCTGCTTTTTACTTTTATTCTTCTATTTCTTCTGCTTGTTCTTCTTGGTCTCCTAGTTCTTGTTCCTCTCGTATTTCTACATCTCCTTTTTTCTTCTTTTTCAACTTCTTCTGTTTCTAATGCATTTTCTGCTTTTTCAATTACTTCTTCTTCTGCTTCAGCTTTTTCTTCACCTTATTCTTCTCTTATTTCTGCTATTTCGGCTTATTCTCCTGTTATTTCTGCTTTTCGCTTATTCTTTTGTTATTTCTCTTTTTCCTCTTATTCCCATGTTTCTTCTTCTTGTTCTTCTTGTTCTTCTACTTCTTCTAGTAGTTCTACATATCCGTCTCCTTCTTCTTCTTCTTCATCTTATTCTGTTTCTAATGCATTTTCTGCTTTTCAATTACTGCTTCTTCTGCTTCTTTTTCAGCTTATTCTTCTCTTATTTCTGCTTTTTCTTCTGTTATTGCTGCTTTTTCGGCTCATTCTTCTGTTATTTTTGCTTTTTCCTCTGATTCTTCTGTTTCTTCCTCTTGTTCTTACAGTTTCTCTTGTTCTTCTTTCACTTCTATATCTCCTTCGTCTTCATCTTCTTCGGTTTCCTCTGCATTTTTTTGTTTTTTCAATTACTTCTCCTGCTTCCTCTGCTTCATATTCAGCTTATTCTGTTATTTCTGCTTTTTCGGCTTATTCTTGTTATTTCTGCTTTTTCGGCTTACTCATCTGTTATTTCTGATTTATCCTCTTATTCCCCTGTTTCTTCTTCTTGTTCGTCTTGTTCTTCTAGCTCCTCTTGTTCTTCTTGTAATTCTACATCTCCTTCTTCTACTTCATCTTTCTGTTTCTTCTGCATTGTTTGTTGTTTCAATTTCTTGCTCTTATTCTGATTCTTCTGCTTCTCCGCAGCTTAATTTTCTGTTATTTCTGCTTTTTCGGCTATTTCTTTGGTTATTTCTGCTTTTTACTCTTATTCTTCTGTTTCTTCTGCTTGTTCTTCTTGTTCTCCTAGTTCTTGTTCCTCTCGTATTTCTACATCTCCTTTTTTCTTCTTTTTCAACTTCTTCTGTTTCTAATGCATTTTCTGCTTTTTCACTTACTTCTTCTGCTTCAGCTTTTTCTTCACCTTATTCTTCTCTTATTTCTGCTATTTCGGCTTATTCTCCTGTTATTTCTGCTTTTCGCTTATTCTTTTGTTATTTCTGCTTTTTCCTCTTATTCCCATGTTTCTTCTTCTTGTTCTTCTTGTTCTTCTACTTCTTCTTGTAGTTCTACATATCCTTGTTCTTCTTCTTCTTCTTCATCTTATTCTGTTTCTAATGCATTTTCTGCTTTTCAATTGTTGCTTCTTCTTCAGCTCATTCTTCTGTTATTTCTGCTTTTTCGGCTTTTTCTTCTGTTATTGCTGCTTTTTCGGCTTATTCTTCTGTTATTTTTGCTTTTTCCTCTGATTCTTCTTTTTCTTCCTCTTGTTCTTACAGTTTCTCTTGTTCTTCTTTCACTTCTATATCTCCTTCGTCTTCATCTTCTTCGGTTTCCTCTGCATTTTTTTGCTTTTTCAATTACTTCTTCTGCTTCCTCTGCTTCATATTCAGCTTATTCTGTTATTTCTGCTTTTTCGGCTTACTCATCTGTTATTTCTGATTTATCCTCTTATTCCCCTGTTTCTTCTTCTTGTTCGTCTTGTTCTTCTAGCTCCTCTTGTTCTTCTTGTAATTCTACATCTCCTTCTTCTTCATCATCTTTCTGTTTCTTCTGCATTGTTTGTTGTTTCAATTTCTTGCTCTTATTCTGATTCTTCTGCTTCTCCGCAGCTTAATTTTCTGTTATTTCTGCTTTTTCGGCTATTTCTTTGGTTATTTCTGCTTTTTACTCTTATTCTTCTGTTTCTTCTGCTTGTTCTTCTTGTTCTCCTAGTTCTTGTTCCTCTCGTATTTCTACATCTCCTTTTTTCTTCTTTTTCAACTTCTTCTGTTTCTAATGCATTTTCTGCTTTTTCAATTACTTCTTCTTCTGCTTCAGCTTTTTCTTCACCTTATTCTTCTCTTATTTCTGCTATTTCGGCTTATTCTCCTGTTATTTCTGCTTTTCGCCTATTCTTTTGTTATTTCTGCTTTTTCCTCTTATTCCGATGTTTTTTCTTCTTGTTCTTCTTGCTCTTCTACTTCTTCTTGTAGTTCTACATATCCTTCTTCTTCTTCTTCTTCTTCATCTTATTCTGTTTCTAATGCATTTTCTGCTTTTCAATTGTTGCTTCTTCTTCAGCTCATTCTTCTGTTATTTCTGCTTTTTCGGCTTTTTCTTCTGTAATTGCTGCTTTTTCGGCTTATTCTTCTGTTATTTTTGCTTTTTCCTCTGATTCTTCTGTTTCTTCCTCTTGTTCTTACAGTTTCTCTTGTTCTTCTTTCACTTCTATATCTCCTTCGTCTTCATCTTCTTCGGTTTCCTCTGCATTTTTTTTGCTTTTTCAATTACTTCTTCTGCTTCCTCTGCTTCATATTCAGCTTATTCTGTAATTTCTGCTTTTTCGGCTTATTCTTGTTATTTCTGCTTTTTCGGCTTACTCGTCTGTTATTTCTGATTTATCCTCTTATTCCCCTGTTTCTTCTTCTTGTTCGTCTTGTTCTTCTAGCTCCTCTTGTTCTTCTTGTAATTCTACATCTCCTTCTTCTTCTTCATCTTTCTGTTTCTTCTGCATTGTTTGTTGTTTCAATTTCTTGCTCTTATTCTGATTCTTCTGCTTCTTCCGCAGCTTAATTTTCTGTTATTTCTGCTTTTTCGGCTATTTCTTTGGTTATTTCTGCTTTTTACTCTTATTCTTCTGTTTCTTCTGCTTGTTCTTCTTGGTCTCCTAGTTCTTGTTCCTCTCGTATTTCTACATCTCCTTTTTTCTTCTTTTTCAACTTCTTCTGTTTCTAATGCATTTTCTGCTTTTTCAATTACTTCTTCTTCTGCTTCAGCTTTTTCTTCACCTTATTCTTCTCTTATTTCTGCTATTTCGGCTTATTCTCCTGTTATTTCTGCTTTTCGCCTATTCTTTTGTTATTTCTGCTTTTTCCTCTTATTCCCATGTTTTTTCTTCTTGTTCTTCTTGCTCTTCTACTTCTTCTTGTAGTTCTACATATCCTTCTTCTTCTTCTTCTTCTTCATCTTATTCTGTTTCTAATGCATTTTCTGCTTTTCAATTGTTGCTTCTTCTTCAGCTCATTCTTCTGTTATTTCTGCTTTTTCGGCTTTTTCTTCTGTAATTGCTGCTTTTTCGGCTTATTCTTCTGTTATTTTTGCTTTTTCCTCTGATTCTTCTGTTTCTTCCTCTTGTTCTTACAGTTTCTCTTGTTCTTCTTTCACTTCTATATCTCCTTCGTCTTCATCTTCTTCGGTTTCCTCTGCATTTTTTTGCTTTTTCAATTACTTCTTCTGCTTCCTCTGCTTCATATTCAGCTTATTCTGTAATTTCTGCTTTTTCGGCTTATTCTTGTTATTTCTGCTTTTTCGGCTTACTCGTCTGTTATTTCTGATTTATCCTCTTATTCCCCTGTTTCTTCTTCTTGTTCGTCTTGTTCTTCTAGCTCCTCTTGTTCTTCTTGTAATTCTACATCTCCTTCTTCTTCTTCATCTTTCTGTTTCTTCTGCATTGTTTGTTGTTTCAATTTCTTGCTCTTATTCTGATTCTTCTGCTTCTTCCGCAGCTTAATTTTCTGTTATTTCTGCTTTTTCGGCTATTTCTTTGGTTATTTCTGCTTTTTACTCTTATTCTTCTGTTTCTTCTGCTTGTTCTTCTTGGTCTCCTAGTTCTTGTTCCTCTCGTATTTCTACATCTCCTTTTTTCTTCTTTTTCAACTTCTTCTGTTTCTAATGCATTTTCTGCTTTTTCACTTACTTCTTCTGCTTCAGCTTTTTCTTCACCTTATTCTTCTCTTATTTCTGCTATTTCGGCTTATTCTCCTGTTATTTCTGCTTTTCGCTTATTCTTTTGTTATTTCTGTTTTTTCCTCTTATTCCCATGTTTCTTCTTCTTGTTCTTCTTGTTCTTCTACTTCTTCTTGTAGTTCTACATATCCTTCTTCTTCTTCTTCTTCTTCATCTTATTCTGTTTCTAATGCATTTTCTGCTTTTCAGTTGTTGCTTCTTCTTCAGCTCATTCTTCTGTTATTTCTGCTTTTTCGGCTTTTTCTTCTGTTATTGCTGCTTTTTCGGCTTATTCTTCTGTTATTTTTGCTTTTTCCTCTGATTCTTCTGTTTCTTCCTCTTGTTCTTACAGTTTCTCTTGTTCTTCTTTCACTTCTATATCTCCTTCGTCTTCATCTTCTTCGGTTTCCTCTGCATTTTTTTGCTTTTTCAATTAATTCTTCTGCTTCCTCTGCTTCATATTCAGCTTATTCTGTTATTTCTGCTTTTTCGGCTTACTCATCTGTTATTTCTGATTTATCCTCTTATTCCCCTGTTTCTTCTTCTTTTTCGTCTTGTTCTTCTAGCTCCTCTTGTTCTTCTTGTAATTCTACATCTCCTTCTTCTTCATCATCTTTCTGTTTCTTCTGCATTGTTTGTTGTTTCAATTTCTTGCTCTTATTCTGATTCTTCTGCTTCTCCGCAGCTTAATTTTCTGTTATTTCTGCTTTTTCGGCTATTTCTTTGGTTATTTCTGCTTTTTACTCTTATTCTTCTGTTTCTTCTGCTTGTTGTTCTTGGTCTCCTAGTTCTTGTTCCTCTGGTATTTCTACATCTCCTTTTTTCTTCTTTTTCAACTTGAAAGAAGAACAAGAGAAACTGTAAGAACAAGAGGAAGAAACAGAAGAATCAGAGGAAAAAGCAAAAATAACAGAAGAATAAGCCGAAAAAGCAGCAATAACAGAAGAAAAAGCCGAAAAAGCAGAAATAACAGAAGAATGAGCTGAAGAAGAAGCAATAATTGAAAAGCAGAAAATGCATTAGAGTAAAAAGCAGAAATAACCAAAGAAATAGCCGAAAAAGCAGAAATAACAGAAAATTAAGCTGCGGAGAAGCAGAAGAATCAGAATAAGAGCAAGAAATTGAAACAACAAACAATGCAGAAGAAACAGAAAGATGAAGTAGAAGAAGGAGATGTAGAATTACAAGAAGAACAAGAGGAGCTTGAAGAACAAGACGAACAAGAAGAAGAAACAGGGGAATAAGAGGATAAATCAGAAATAACAGATGAGTAAGCCGAAAAAGCAGAAATAACAAGAATAAGCCGAAAAAGCAGAAATAACAGAATAAGCTGAATATGAAGCAGAGGAAGCAGGAGAAGTAATTGAAAAAGCAAAAAAATGCAGAGGAAATCGAAGAAGATGAAGACGAAGGAGATATAGAAGTGAAAGAAGAACAAGAGAAATTGTAAGAACAAGAGGAAGAAACAGAAGAATCAGAGGAAAAAGCAAAAATAACAGAAGAATGAGCCGAAAAAGCAGCAATAACAGAAGAAAAAGCAGAAATAAGAGAAGAATAAGCTGAAAAAGAAGCAGAAGAAGCAGTAATTGAAAAGCAGAAAATGCATTAGAAACAGAATAAGATGAAGAAGAAGAAGAAGGAGAAGGATATGTAGAACTACTAGAAGAAGTAGAAGAACAAGAAGAACAAGAAGAAGAAACATGGGAATAAGAGGAAAAAGAGAAATAACAAAAGAATAAGCGAAAAGCAGAAATAACAGGAGAATAAGCCGAAATAGCAGAAATAAGAGAAGAATAAGGTGAAGAAAAAGCTGAAGCAGAAGAAGAAGTAATTGAAAAAGCAGAAAATGCATTAGAAACAGAAGAAGTTGAAAAAGAAGAAAAAAGGAGATGTAGAAATACGAGAGGAACAAGAACTAGGAGACCAAGAAGAACAAGCAGAAGAAATAGAAGAATAAAAGTAAAAAGCAGAAATAACCAAAGAAATAGCCGAAAATGCAGAAATAACAGAAAATTAAGCTGCGGAGAAGCAGAAGAATCAGAATAAGAGCAAGAAATTGAAAAAAGAAACAATGCAGAAGAAACAGAAAGATGATGAAGAAGAAGGAGATGTAGAATTACAAGAAGAACAAGAGGAGCTAGAAGAACAAGACGAACAAGAAGAAGAAACAGGGGAATAAGAGGATAAATCAGAAATAACAGATGAGTAAGCCGAAAAAGCAGAAATAACAGAATAAGCTGAATATGAAGAAGAGGAAGCAGAAGAAGTAATTGAAAAAGCAAAAAAATGCAGAGGAAACCGAAGAAGATGAAGACGAAGGAGATATAGAAGTGAAAGAAGAACAAGAGAAACTGTAAGAACAAGAGGAAGAAACAGAAGAATCAGAGGAAAAAGCAAAAATAACAGAAGAATAAGCCGAAAGAGCAGCAACAACAGAAGAAAAAGCCGAAAAAGCAGAAATAACAGAAGAATGAGCTGAAGAAGAAGCAACAATTGAGAGGAGAAAATGCATTAGTAACAGAATAAGATGAAGAAGAAGAAGAAGGATATGTAGAACTACAAGAAGAAGTAGAAGAACAAGAAGAACAAGAAGAAGAAACATGGGAATAAGAGGAAAAAGCAGAAATAACAAAAGAATAAGCGAAAAGCAGAAATAACAGGAGAATAAGCCGAAATAGCAGAAATAAGAGAAGAATAAGGTGAAGAAAAAGCTGAAGCAGAAGAAGAAGTAATTGAAAAAGCAGAAAATGCATTAGAAACAGAAGAAGTTGAAAAAGAAGAAAAAAGGAGATGTAGAAATACGAGAGGAACAAGAACTAGGAGACCAAGAAGAACAAGCAGAAGAAACAGAAGAATAAGAGTAAAAAGCAGAAATAACCAAAGAAATAGCCGAAAAAGCAGAAATAACAGAAAATTAAGCTGCGGAAGAAGCAGAAGAATCAGAATAAGAGCAAGAAATTGAAACAACAAACAATGCAGAAGAAACAGAAAGATGAAGAAGAAGAAGGAGATGTAGAATTACAATAAGAACAAGAGGAGCTAGAAGAACAAGACGAACAAGAAGAAGAAACAGGGGAATAAGAGGATAAATCAGAAATAACAGATGAGTAAGCCGAAAAAGCAGAAATAACAAGAATAAGCCGAAAAAGCAGAAATAACAGAATAAGCTGAATATGAAGCAGAGGAAGCAGGAGAAGTAATTGAAAAAGCAAAAAAATGCAGAGGAAACCGAAGAAGATGAAGACGAAGGAGATATAGAAGTGAAAGAAGAACAAGAGAAACTGTAAGAACAAGAGGAAGA
Source organism: Talpa europaea (assembly GCF_964194135.1). NCBI lineage: Eukaryota > Metazoa > Chordata > Mammalia > Eulipotyphla > Talpidae > Talpa > Talpa europaea. The sequence continues at coordinate 21,207 of NW_028167853.1, forward strand.
AACAGAAGAATCAGAGCTAAAAGCAAAAATAACAGAAAAATGAGCCGAAAAAGCAGCAATAACAGAAGAAAAAGCAGAAATAACAGAAGAATAAGCTGAAGAAGAAGCAGAAGAAGCAGTAATTGAAAAGCAGAAAATGCATTAGAAACAGAATAAGATGAAGAAGAAGAAGAAGGAGAAGGATATGTAGAACTACTAGAAGAAGTAGAAGAACAAGAAGAACAAGAAGAAGAAACTTGGGAATAAGAGGAAAAAGCAGAAATAACAAAAGAATAAGCGAAAAGCAGAAATAACAGGAGAATAAGCCGAAATAGCAGAAATAAGAGAAGAATAAGGTGAAGAAAAAGCTGAAGCAGAAGAAGAAGTAATTGAAAAAGCAGAAAATGCATTAGAAACAGAAGAAGTTGAAAAAGAAGAAAAAAGGAGATGTAGAAATACGAGAGGAACAAGAACTAGGAGACCAAGAAGAACAAGCAGAAGAAACAGAAGAATAAGAGTAAAAAGCAGAAATAACCAAAGAAATAGCCGAAAAAGCAGAAATAACAGAAAATTAAGCTGCGGAAGAAGCAGAAGAATCAGAATAAGAGCAAGAAATTGAAACAACAAACAATGCAGAAGAAACAGAAAGATGAAGAAGAAGAAGGAGATGTAGAATTACAAGAAGAACAAGAGGAGCTAGAAGAACAAGACGAACAAGAAGAAGAAACAGGGGAATAAGAGGATAAATCAGAAATAACAGACGAGTAAGCCGAAAAAGCAGAAATAACAAGAATAAGCCGAAAAAGCAGAAATTACAGAATAAGCTGAATATGAAGCAGAGGAAGCAGAAGAAGTAATTGAAAAAGCAAAAAAATGCAGAGGAAACCGAAGAAGATGAAGACGAAGGAGATATAGAAGTGAAAGAAGAACAAGAGAAACTGTAAGAACAAGAGGAAGAAACAGAAGAATCAGAGGAAAAAGCAAAAATAACAGAAGAATAAGCCGAAAAAGCAGCAACAACAGAAGAAAAAGCCGAAAAAGCAGAAATAACAGAAGAATGAGCTGAAGAAGAAGCAACAATTGAGAGGAGAAAATGCATTAGTAACAGAATAAGATGAAGAAGAAGAAGAAGGATATGTAGAACTACAAGAAGAAGTAGAAGAACAAGAAGAACAAGAAGAAGAAACATGGGAATAAGAGGAAAAAGCAGAAATAACAAAAGAATAAGCGAAAAGCAGAAATAACAGGAGAATAAGCCGAAATAGCAGAAATAAGAGAAGAATAAGGTGAAGAAAAAGCTGAAGCAGAAGAAGAAGTAATTGAAAAAGCAGAAAATGCATTAGAAACAGAAGAAGTTGAAAAAGAAGAAAAAAGGAGATGTAGAAATACGAGAGGAACAAGAACTAGGAGAACAAGAAGAACAAGCAGAAGAAACAGAAGAATAAGAATAAAAAGCAGAAATAACCAAAGAAATAGCCGAAAAAGCAGAAATAACAGAAAATTAAGCTGCGGAGAAGCAGAAGAATCAGAATAAGAGCAAGAAATTGAAACAACAAACAATGCAGAAGAAACAGAAAGATGATGAAGAAGAAGGAGATGTAGAATTACAAGAAGAACAAGAGGAGCTAGAAGAACAAGACGAACAAGAAGAAGAAACAGGGGAATAAGAGGATAAATCAGAAATAACAGATGAGTAAGCCGAAAAAGCAGAAATAACAGAATAAGCTGAATATGAAGCAGAGGAAGCAGAAGAAGTAATTGAAAAAGCAAAAAAATGCAGAGGAAACCGAAGAAGATGAAGACGAAGGAGATATAGAAGTGAAAGAAGAACAAGAGAAACTGTAAGAACAAGAGGAAGAAACAGAAGAATCAGAGGAAAAAGCAAAAATAACAGAAGAATAAGCCGAAAAAGCAGCAATAACAGAAGAAAAAGCCGAAAAAGCAGAAATAACAGAAGAATGAGCTGAAGAAGAAGCAACAATTGAAAAGCAGAAAATGCATTAGAAACAGAATAAGATGAAGAAGAAGAAGAAGAAGAAGGATATGTAGAACTACAAGAAGAAGTAGAAGAACAAGAAGAACAAGAAGAAGAAACATGGGAATAAGAGGAAAAAGCAGAAATAACAAAAGAATAAGCGAAAAGCAGAAATAACAGGAGAATAAGCCGAAATAGCAGAAATAAGAGAAGAATAAGGTGAAGAAAAAGCTGAAGCAGAAGAAGTAAGTGAAAAAGCAGAAAATGCATTAGAAACAGAAGAAGTTGAAAAAGAAGAAAAAAGGAGATGTAGAAATACGAGCGGAACAAGAACTAGGAGAACAAGAAGAACAAGCAGAAGAAACAGAAGAATAAGAGTAAAAAGCAGAAATAACCAAAGAAATAGCCGAAAAAGCAGAAATAACAGAAAATTAAGCTGCGGAGAAGCAGAAGAATCAGAATAAGAGCAAGAAATTGAAACAACAAACAATGCAGAAGAAACAGAAAGATGAAGTAGAAGAAGGAGATGTAGAATTACAAGAAGAACAAGAGGAGCTTGAAGAACAAGACGAACAAGAAGAAGAAACAGGGGAATAAGAGGATAAATCAGAAATAACAGATGAGTAAGCCGAAAAAGCAGAAATAACAAGAATAAGCCGAAAAAGCAGAAATAACAGAATAAGCTGAATATGAAGCAGAGGAAGCAGGAGAAGTAATTGAAAAAGCAAAAAAATGCAGAGGAAATCGAAGAAGATGAAGACGAAGGAGATATAGAAGTGAAAGAAGAACAAGAGAAATTGTAAGAACAAGAGGAAGAAACAGAAGAATCAGAGGAAAAAGCAAAAATAACAGAAGAATGAGCCGAAAAAGCAGCAATAACAGAAGAAAAAGCAGAAATAAGAGAAGAATAAGCTGAAAAAGAAGCAGAAGAAGCAGTAATTGAAAAGCAGAAAATGCATTAGAAACAGAATAAGATGAAGAAGAAGTAGAAGGAGAAGGATATGTAGAACTACTAGAAGAAGTAGAAGAACAAGAAGAACAAGAAGAAGAAACATGGGAATAAGAGGAAAAAGAGAAATAACAAAAGAATAAGCGAAAAGCAGAAATAACAGGAGAATAAGCCGAAATAGCAGAAATAAGAGAAGAATAAGGTGAAGAAAAAGCTGAAGCAGAAGAAGAAGTAATTGAAAAAGCAGAAAATGCATTAGAAACAGAAGAAGTTGAAAAAGAAGAAAAAAGGAGATGTAGAAATACGAGAGGAACAAGAACTAGGAGACCAAGAAGAACAAGCAGAAGAAATAGAAGAATAAAAGTAAAAAGCAGAAATAACCAAAGAAATAGCCGAAAATGCAGAAATAACAGAAAATTAAGCTGCGGAGAAGCAGAAGAATCAGAATAAGAGCAAGAAATTGAAAAAAGAAACAATGCAGAAGAAACAGAAAGATGAAGAAGAAGAAGGAGATGTAGAATTACAAGAAGAACAAGAGGAGCTAGAAGAACAAGACGAACAAGAAGAAGAAACAGGGGAATAAGAGGATAAATCAGAAATAACAGATGAGTAAGCCGAAAAAGCAGAAATAACAGAATAAGCTGAATATGAAGCAGAGGAAGCAGAAGAAGTAATTGAAAAAGCAAAAAAATGCAGAGGAAACCGAAGAAGATGAAGACGAAGGAGATATAGAAGTGAAAGAAGAACAAGAGAAACTGTAAGAACAAGAGGAAGAAACAGAAGAATCAGAGGAAAAAGCAAAAATAACAGAAGAATAAGCCGAAAAAGCAGCAACAACAGAAGAAAAAGCCGAAAAAGCAGAAATAACAGAAGAATGAGCTGAAGAAGAAGCAACAATTGAGAGGAGAAAATGCATTAGTAACAGAATAAGATGAAGAAGAAGAAGAAGGATATGTAGAACTACAAGAAGAAGTAGAAGAACAAGAAGAACAAGAAGAAGAAACATGGGAATAAGAGGAAAAAGCAGAAATAACAAAAGAATAAGCGAAAAGCAGAAATAACAGGAGAATAAGCCGAAATAGCAGAAATAAGAGAAGAATAAGGTGAAGAAAAAGCTGAAGCAGAAGAAGAAGTAATTGAAAAAGCAGAAAATGCATTAGAAACAGAAGAAGTTGAAAAAGAAGAAAAAAGGAGATGTAGAAATACGAGAGGAACAAGAACTAGGAGACCAAGAAGAACAAGCAGAAGAAACAGAAGAATAAGAGTAAAAAGCAGAAATAACCAAAGAAATAGCCGAAAAAGCAGAAATAACAGAAAATTAAGCTGCGGAAGAAGCAGAAGAATCAGAATAAGAGCAAGAAATTGAAACAAAAAACAATGCAGAAGAAACAGAAAGATGAAGAAGAAGAAGGAGATGTAGAATTACAAGAAGAACAAGAGGAGCTTGAAGAACAAGACGAACAAGAAGAAGAAACAGGGGAATAAGAGGATAAATCAGAAATAACAGATGAGTAAGCCGAAAATGCAGAAATAACAAGAATAAGCCGAAAAAGCAGAAATAACAGAATAAGCTGAATATGAAGCAGAGGAAGCAGGAGAAGTAATTGAAAAAGCAAAAAAATGCAGAGGAAATCGAAGAAGATGAAGACGAAGGAGATATAGAAGTGAAAGAAGAACAAGAGAAACTGTAAGAACAAGAGGAAGAAACAGAAGAATCAGAGGAAAAAGCAAAAATAACAGAAGAATGAGCCGAAAAAGCAGCAATAACAGAAGAAAAAGCAGAAATAAGAGAAGAATAAGCTGAAAAAGAAGCAGAAGAAGCAGTAATTGAAAAGCAGAAAATGCATTAGAAACAGAATAAGATGAAGAAGAAGAAGAAGGAGAAGGATATGTAGAACTACTAGAAGAAGTAGAAGAACAAGAAGAACAAGAAGAAGAAACATGGGAATAAGAGGAAAAAGAGAAATAACAAAAGAATAAGCGAAAAGCAGAAATAACAGGAGAATAAGCCGAAATAGCAGAAATAAGAGAAGAATAAGGTGAAGAAAAAGCTGAAGCAGAAGAAGAAGTAATTGAAAAAGCAGAAAATGCATTAGAAACAGAAGAAGTTGAAAAAGAAGAAAAAAGGAGATGTAGAAATACGAGAGGAACAAGAACTAGGAGACCAAGAAGAACAAGCAGAAGAAACAGAAGAATAAGAGTAAAAAGCAGAAATAACCAAAGAAATAGCCGAAAAAGCAGAAATAACAGAAAATTAAGCTGCGGAAGAAGCAGAAGAATCAGAATAAGAGCAAGAAATTGAAACAACAAACAATGCAGAAGAAACAGAAAGATGAAGAAGAAGAAGGAGATGTAGAATTACAATAAGAACAAGAGGAGCTAGAAGAACAAGACGAACAAGAAGAAGAAACAGGGGAATAAGAGGATAAATCAGAAATAACAGATGAGTAAGCCGAAAAAGCAGAAATAACAAGAAAAAGCCGAAAAAGCAGAAATAACAGAAGAATGAGCTGAAGAAGAAGCAACAATTGAAAAGCAGAAAATGCATTAGAAACAGAATAAGATGAAGAAGAAGAAGAAGAAGAAGGATATGTAGAACTACAAGAAGAAGTAGAAGAACAAGAAGAACAAGAAGAAGAAACATGGGAATAAGAGGAAAAAGCAGAAATAACAAAAGAATAAGCGAAAAGCAGAAATAACAGGAGAATAAGCCGAAATAGCAGAAATAAGAGAAGAATAAGGTGAAGAAAAAGCTGAAGCAGAAGAAGTAAGTGAAAAAGCAGAAAATGCATTAGAAACAGAAGAAGTTGAAAAAGAAGAAAAAAGGAGATGTAGAAATACGAGAGGAACAAGAACTAGGAGAACAAGAAGAACAAGCAGAAGAAACAGAAGAATAAGAGTAAAAAGCAGAAATAACCAAAGAAATAGCCGAAAAAGCAGAAATAACAGAAAATTAAGCTGCGGAGAAGCAGAAGAATCAGAATAAGAGCAAGAAATTGAAACAACAAACAATGCAGAAGAAACAGAAAGATGAAGTAGAAGAAGGAGATGTAGAATTACAAGAAGAACAAGAGGAGCTTGAAGAACAAGACGAACAAGAAGAAGAAACAGGGGAATAAGAGGATAAATCAGAAATAACAGATGAGTAAGCCGAAAAAGCAGAAATAACAAGAATAAGCCGAAAAAGCAGAAATAACAGAATAAGCTGAATATGAAGCAGAGGAAGCAGGAGAAGTAATTGAAAAAGCAAAAAAATGCAGAGGAAATCGAAGAAGATGAAGACGAAGGAGATATAGAAGTGAAAGAAGAACAAGAGAAATTGTAAGAACAAGAGGAAGAAACAGAAGAATCAGAGGAAAAAGCAAAAATAACAGAAGAATGAGCCGAAAAAGCAGCAATAACAGAAGAAAAAGCAGAAATAAGAGAAGAATAAGCTGAAAAAGAAGCAGAAGAAGCAGTAATTGAAAAGCAGAAAATGCATTAGAAACAGAATAAGATGAAGAAGAAGAAGAAGGAGAAGGATATGTAGAACTACTAGAAGAAGTAGAAGAACAAGAAGAACAAGAAGAAGAAACATGGGAATAAGAGGAAAAAGAGAAATAACAAAAGAATAAGCGAAAAGCAGAAATAACAGGAGAATAAGCCGAAATAGCAGAAATAAGAGAAGAATAAGGTGAAGAAAAAGCTGAAGCAGAAGAAGAAGTAATTGAAAAAGCAGAAAATGCATTAGAAACAGAAGAAGTTGAAAAAGAAGAAAAAAGGAGATGTAGAAATACGAGAGGAACAAGAACTAGGAGACCAAGAAGAACAAGCAGAAGAAATAGAAGAATAAAAGTAAAAAGCAGAAATAACCAAAGAAATAGCCGAAAATGCAGAAATAACAGAAAATTAAGCTGCGGAGAAGCAGAAGAATCAGAATAAGAGCAAGAAATTGAAAAAAGAAACAATGCAGAAGAAACAGAAAGATGAAGAAGAAGAAGGAGATGTAGAATTACAAGAAGAACAAGAGGAGCTAGAAGAACAAGACGAACAAGAAGAAGAAACAGGGGAATAAGAGGATAAATCAGAAATAACAGATGAGTAAGCCGAAAAAGCAGAAATAACAGAATAAGCTGAATATGAAGCAGAGGAAGCAGAAGAAGTAAGTGAAAAAGCAAAAAAATGCAGAGGAAACCGAAGAAGATGAAGACGAAGGAGATATAGAAGTGAAAGAAGAACAAGAGAAACTGTAAGAACAAGAGGAAGAAACAGAAGAATCAGAGGAAAAAGCAAAAATAACAGAAGAATAAGCCGAAAAAGCAGCAACAACAGAAGATAAAGCCAAAAAAGCAGAAATAACAGAAGAATGAGCTGAAGAAAAAGCAACAATTGAGAGGAGAAAATGCATTAGTAACAGAATAAGATGAAGAAGAAGAAGAAGGATATGTAGAACTACAAGAAGAAGTAGAAGAACAAGAAGAACAAGAAGAAGAAACATGGGAATAAGAGGAAAAAGCAGAAATAACAAAAGAATAAGCGAAAAGCAGAAATAACAGGAGAATAAGCCGAAATAGCAGAAATAAGAGAAGAATAAGGTGAAGAAAAAGCTGAAGAAGAAGAAGAAGTAATTGAAAAAGCAGAAAATGCATTAGAAACACAAGAAGTTGAAAAAGAAGAAAAAAGGAGATGTAGAAATACGAGAGGAACAAGAACTAGGAGAACAAGAAGAACAAGCAGAAGAAACAGAAGAATAAGAGTAAAAAGCAGAAATAACCAAAGAAATAGCCGAAAAAGCAGAAATAACAGAAAATTAAGCTGGGTAAGAAGCAGAAGAATCAGAATAAGAGCAAGAAATTGAAACAACAAACAATGCAGAAGAAACAGAAAGATGAAGAAGAAGGAGATGTAGAATTACAATAAGAACAAGAGGAGCTAGAAGAACAAGACGAACAAGAAGAAGAAACAGGGGAATAAGAGGATAAATCAGAAATAACAGATGAGTAAGCCGAAAAAGCAGAAATAACAAGAATAAGCCGAAAAAGCAGAAATAACAGAATAAGCTGAATATGAAGCAGAGGATGCAGAAGATGTTATTGAAAAAGCAAAAAAATGCAGAGGAAACCAAAGAAGATGAAGACGAAGGAGATATAGAAGTGAAAGAAGAACAAGAGAAACTGTAAGAACAAGAGGAAGAAACAGAAGAATCAGAGGAAAAAGCAAAAATAACAGAAGAATGAGCCGAAAAAGCAGCAATAACAGAAGAAAAAGCCGAAAAAGCAGAAATAACAGAAGAATAAGCTGAAGAAGAAGCAACAATTGAAAAGCAGAAAATGCATTAGAAACAGAATAAGATGAAGAAGAAGAAGAAGAAGAAGGATATGTAGAACTACAAGAAGAAGTAGAAGAACAAGAAGAACAAGAAGAAGAAACATGGGAATAAGAGGAAAAAGCAGAAATAACAAAAGAATAAGCGAAAAGCAGAAATAACAGGATGATAAGCCGAAATAGCAGAAATAAGAGAAGAATAAGGTGAAGAAAAAGCTGAAGCAGAAGAAGAAGTATTGAAAAAGCAGAAAATGCATTAGAAACAGAAGAAGTTGAAAAAGAAGAAAAAAGGAGATGTAGAAATACGAGAGGAACAAGAACTAGGAGAACAAGAAGAACAAGCAGAAGAAACAGAAGAATAAGAGTAAAAAGCAGAAATAACCAAAGAAATAGCCGAAAAAGCAGAAATAACAGAAAATTAAGCTGCGGAGAAGCAGAAGAATCAGAATAAGAGCAAGAAATTGAAACAACAAACAATGCAGAAGAAACAGAAAGATGAAGAAGAAGAAGGAGATGTAGAATTACAAGAAGAACAAGAGGAGCTAGAAGAACAAGACGAACAAGAAGAAGAAACAGGGGAATAAGAGGATAAATCAGAAATAACAGATGAGTAAGCCGAAAAAGCAGAAATAACAGAATAAGCTGAATATGAAGCAGAGGAAGCAGAAGAAGTAATTGAAAAAGCAAAAAAATGCAGAGGAAACCGAAGAAGATGAAGACGAAGGAGATATAGAAGTGAAAGAAGAACAAGAGAAACTGTAAGAACAAGAGGAAGAAACAGAAGAATCAGAGGAAAAAGCAAAAATAACAGAAGAATGAGCCGAAAAAGCAGCAATAACAGAAGAAAAAGCAGAAATAACAGAAGAATAAGCTGAAGAAGAAGCAGAAGAAGCAGTAATTGAAAAGCAGAAAATGCATTAGAAACAGTATAAGATGAAGAAGAAGAAGAAGAAGGATATGTAGAACTACTAGAAGAAGTAGAAGAACAAGAAGAAGAAACATAGGAATAAGAGGAAAAAGCAGAAGTAACAAAAGAATAAGCGAAAAGCAGAAATAACAGGAGAATAAGCCGAAATAGCAGAAATAAGAGAAGAATAAGGTGAAGAAAAAGCTGAAGCAGAAGAAGTAATTGAAAAAGCAGAAAATGCATTAGAAACAGAAGAAGTTGAAAAAGAAGAAAAAAGGAGATGTAGAAATACGAGAGGAACAAGAACTAGGAGACCAAGAAGAACAAGCAGAAGAAACAGAAGAATAAGAGTAAAAAGCAGAAATAACCAAAGAAATAGCCGAAAAAGCAGAAATAACAGAAAATTAAGCTGCGGAAGAAGCAGAAGAATCAGAATATGAGCAAGAAATTGAAACAACAAACAATGCAGAAGAAACAGAAAGATGAAGAAGAAGAAGGAGATGTAGAATTACAAGAAGAACAAGAGGAGCTAGAAGAACAAGACGAACAAGAAGAAGAAACAGGGGAATAAGAGGATAAATCAGAAATAACAGATGAGTAAGCCTAAAAAGCAGAAATAACAAGAATAAGCTGAAAAAGCAGAAATAACAGAATAAGCTGAATATGAAGCAGAGGAAGCAGAAGAAGTAATTGAAAAAGCAAAAATATGCAGAGGAAACCGAAGAAGATGAAGACGAAGGAGATATAGAAGTGAAAGAAGAACAAGAGAAACTGTAAGAACAAGAGGAAGAAACAGAAGAATCAGAGGAAAAAGCAAAAATAACAGAAGAATGAGCCGAAAAAGCAGCAATAACAGAAGAAAAAGCCGAAAAAGCAGAAATAACAGAAGAATGAGCTGAAGAAGAAGCAACAATTGAAAAGCAGAAAATGCATTAGAAACAGAATAAGATGAAGAAGAAGAAGAAGGAGAAGGATATGTAGAACTAAAAGAAGAAGTAGAAGAAAAAGAAGAAGAAACATGGGAATAAGAGGAAAAAGCAGAAATAACAAAAGAATAAGCGAAAAGCAGAAATAACAAGAGAATAAGCCGAAATAGGAGAAATAAGAGAAGAATAACGTGAAGAAAAAGCTTAAGCAGAAGAAGAAGTAATTGAAAAAGCAGAAAATGCATTAGAATCAGAAGAAGTTGAAAAAGAAGAAAAAAGGAGATGTAGAAATACGAGAGGAACAAGAACTAGGAGACCAAGAAGAACAAGCAGAAGAAACAGAAGAATAAGAGTAAAAAGCAGAAATAACCAAAGAAATAGCCGAAAATGCAGAAATAACAGAAAATTAAGCTGCGGAGAAGCAGAAGAATCAGAATAAGAGCAAGAAATTGAAACAACAAACAATGCAGAAGAAACAGAAAGATGAAGAAGAAGAAGGAGATGTAGAATTACAAGAAGAACAAGAGGAGCTAGAAGAACAAGACGAACAAGAAGAAGAAACAGGGGAATAAGAGGATAAATCAGAAATAACAGATGAGTAAGCCGAAAAAGCAGAAATAACAAGAATAAGCCGAAAAAGCAGAAATAACAGAATAAGCCTAATATGATGCAGAGGAAGCAGAAGAAGTAATAGAAAAAGCAAAAATATGCAGAGGAAACCGAAGAAGATGAAGACGAAGGAGATATAGAAGTGAAAGAAGAACAAGAGAAACTGTAAGAACAAGAGGAAGAAACAGAAGAATCAGAGGAAAAAGCAAAAACAACAGAAGAATGAGCCGAAAAAGCAGCAATAACAGAAGAAAAAGCAGAAATAACAGAAGAATAAGCTGAAGAAGAAGCAGAAGAAGCAGTAATTGAAAAGCAGAAAATGCATTAGAAACAGAATAAGATGAAGAAGAAGAAGAAGGAGAAGGATATGTAGAACTACTAGAAGAAGTAGAAGAACAAGAAGAACAAGAAGAAGAAACATGGGAATAAGAGGAAAAAGCAGAAATAACAAAAGAATAAGCGAAAAGCAGAAATAACAGGAGAATAAGCCGAAATAGCAGAAATAAGAGAAGAATAAGGTGAAGAAAAAGCTGAAGCAGAAGAAGTAATTGAAAAAGCAGAAAATGCATTAGAAACAGAAGAAGTTGAAAAAGAAGAAAAAAGGAGATGTAGAAATACGAGAGGAACAAGAACTAGGAGAACAAGAAGAACAAGCAGAAGAAACAGAAGAATAAGAGTAAAAAGCAGAAATAACCAAAGAAATAGCCGAAAAAGCAGAAATAACAGAAAATTAAGCTGCGGAGAAGCAGAAGAATCACAATAAGAGCAAGAAATTGAAACAACAAACAATGCAGAAGAAACAGAAAGATGAAGAAGAAGAAGGAGATGTAGAATTACAAGAAGAACAAGAGGAGCTAGATGAACAAGACGAACAAGAAGAAGAAACAGGGGAATAAGAGGATAAATCAGAAATAACAGATGAGTAAGCCGAAAAAGCAGAAATAACAGAATAAGCTGAATATGAAGCAGAGGAAGCAGAAGAAGTAATTGAAAAAGCAAAAAAATGCAGAGGAAACCGAAGAAGATGAAGACGAAGGAGATATAGAAGTGAAAGAAGAACAAGAGAAACTGTAAGAACAAGAGGAAGAAACAGAAGAATCAGAGGAAAAAGCAAAAATAACAGAAGAATAAGCCGAAAAAGCAGCAATTACAGAAGAAAAAGCCGAAAAAGCAGAAATAACAGAAGAATGAGCTGAAGAAGAAGCAAGAATTGAAAAGCAGAAAATGCATTAGAAACAGAATAAGATGAAGAAGAAGAAGAAGAAGAAGGATATGTAGAACTACAAGAAAGTAGAAGAACAAGAAGAACAAGAAGAAGAAACATGGGAATAAGAGGAAAAAGCAGAAATAACAAAAGAATAAGCGAAAAGCAGAATTAACAGGAGAATAAGCCGAAATAGCAGAAATAAGAGAAGAATAAGGTGAAGAAAAAGCTGAAGCAGAAGAAGTAATTGAAAAAGCAGAAAATGCATTAGAAACAGAAAAAATTGAAAAAGAAAAAGGAGATGTAGAAATACGAGAGGAACAAGAACTAGGAGAACAAGAAGAACAAGCAGAAGAAACAGAAGAATAAATGTAAAAAGCAGAAATAACCAAAGAAATAGCCGAAAAAGGAGAAATAACAGAAAATTAAGCTGCGGAGAAGCAGAAGAATCAGAATAAGAGCAAGAAATTGAAACAACAAACAATGCAGAAGAAACAGAAAGATGAAGAAGAAGAAGGAGATGTAGAATTACAAGAAGAACAAGAGGAGCTAGAAGAACAAGACGAACAAGAAGAAGAAACAGGGGAATAAGAGGATAAATCAGAAATAACAGATGAGTAAGCCGAAAAAGCAGAAATAACAAGAATAAGCCGAAAAAGCAGAAATAACAGAATAAGCTGAATATGAAGCAGAGGAAGCAGGAGAAGTAATTGAAAAAGCAAAAAAATGCAGAGGAAACCGAAGAAGATGAAGACGAAGGAGATATAGAAGTGAAAGAAGAACAAGAGAAACTGTAAGAACAAGAGGAAGAAACAGAAGAATCAGAGGAAAAAGCAAAAATAACAGAAGAATGAGCCGAAAAAGCAGCAATAACAGAAGAAAAAGCAGAAATAACAGAAGAATAAGCTGAAGAAGAAGCAGAAGAAGCAGTAATTGAAAAGCAGAAAATGCATTAGAAACAGAATAAGATGAAGAAGAAGAAGAAGAAGGAGAAGGATATGTAGAACTACTAGAAGAAGTAGAAGAACAAGAAGAACAAGAAGAAGAAACATGGGAATAAGAGGAAAAAGCAGAAATAACAAAAGAATAAGCGAAAAGCAGAAATATCAGGAGAATAAGCCGAAATAGCAGAAATAAGAGAAGAATAAGGTGAAGAAAAAGCTGAAGCAGAAGAAGAAGTAATTGAAAAAGCAGAAAATGCATTAGAAACAGAAGCAGTTGAAAAAGAAGAAAAAAGGAGATGTAGAAATACGAGAGGAACAAGAACTAGGAGAACAAGAAGAACAAGCAGAAGAAACAGAAGAATAAGAGTAAAAAGCAGAAATAACCAAAGAAATAGCCGAAAAAGCAGAAATAACAGAAAATTAAGCTGCGGAAGAAGCAGAAGAATCAGAATAAGAGCAAGAAATTGAAACAACAAACAATGCAGAAGAAACAAAAAGATGAAGAAGAAGAAGGAGATGTAGAATTACAAGAAGAACAAGAGGAGCTAGAAGAACAAGACGAACAAGAAGAAGAAACAGGGGAATAAGAGGATAAATCAGAAATAACAGACGAGTAAGCCGAAAAAGCAGAAATAACAAGAATAAGCCGAAAAAGCAGAAATTACAGAATTAAGCTGAATATGAAGCAGAGGAAGCAGAAGAAGTAATTGAAAAAGCAAAAAAGTGCAGAGGAAACCGAAGAAGATGAAGACGAAGGAGATATAGAAGTGAAAGAAGAACAAGAGAAACTGTAAGAACAAGAGGAAGAAACAGAAGAATCAGAGGAAAAAGCAAAAATAACAGAACAATAAGCCGAAAAAGCAGCAATTACAGAAGAAAAAGCCGAAAAAGCAGAAATAACAGAAGAATGAGCTGAAGAAGAAGCAACAATTGAAAAGCAGAAAATGCATTAGAAACAGAATAAGATGAAGAAGAAGAAGAAGAAGAAGGATATGTAGAACTACAAGAAGAAGTAGAAGAGCAAGAAGAACAAGAAGAAAAAACATGGGAATAAGAGGAAAAAGCAGAAATAACAAAAGAAGAAGCGAAAAGCAGAAATAACAGGAGAATAAGCCGAAATAGCAGAAATAAGAGAAGAATAAGGTGAAAAAAAAGCTGAAGCAGAAGAAGTAAGTGAAAAAGCAGAAAATGCATTAGAAACAGAAGAAGTTGAAAAAGAAGAAAAAAGGAGATGTAGAAATACGAGAGGAAAAAGAACTAGGAGAACAAGAAGAACAAGCAGAAGAAACAGAAGAATAAGAGTAAAAAGCAGAAATAACCAAAGAAATAGCCGAAAAAGCAGAAATAACAGAAAATTAAGCTGCGGAGAAGCAGAAGAATCAGAATAAGAGCAAGAAATTGAAACAACAAACAATGCAGAAGAAACAGAAAGATGAAGTAGAAGAAGGAGATGTAGAATTACAAGAAGAACAAGAGGAGCTAGAAGAATAAGACGAACAAGAAGAAGAAACAGGGGAATAAGAGGATAAATCAGAAATAACAGATGAGTAAGCCGAAAAAGCAGAAATAACAAGAATAAGCCGAAAAAGCAGAAATAACAGAATAAGCTGAATATGAAGCAGAGGAAGCAGGAGAAGTAATTGAAAAAGCAAAAAAATGCAGAGGAAACCGAAGAAGATGAAGACGAAGGAGATATAGAAGTGAAAGAAGAACAAGAGAAACTGTAAGAACAAGAGGAAGAAACAGAAGAATCAGAGGAAAAAGCAAAAATAACAGAAGAATGAGCCGAAAAAGCAGCAATAACAGAAGAAAAAGCAGAAATAACAGAAGAATAAGCTGCGGAGAAGCAGAAGAATCAGAATAAGAGCAAGAAATTGAAACAACAAACAATGCAGAAGAAACAGAAAGATGATGAAGAAGAAGGAGATGTAGAATTACAAGAAGAACAAGAGGAGCTAGAAGAACAAGACGAACAAGAAGAAGAAACAGGGGAATAAGAGGATAAATCAGAAATAACAGATGAGTAAGCCGAAAAAGCAGAAATAACAGAATAAGCTGAATATGAAGCAGAGGAAGCAGAAGAATTAATTGAAAAAGCAAAAAAATGCAGAGGAAACCGAAGAAGATGAAGACGAAGGAGATATAGAAGTGAAAGAAGAACAAGAGAAACTGTAAGAACAAGAGGAAGAAACAGAAGAATCAGAGGAAAAAGCAAAAATAACAGAAGAATAAGCCGAAAAAGCAGCAATAACAGAAGAAAAAGCCGAAAAAGCAGAAATAACAGAAGAATGAGCTGAAGAAGAAGCAACAACTGAAAAGCAGAATATGCATTAGAAACAGAATAAGATGAAGAAGAAGAAGAAGAAGAAGGATATGTAGAACTACAGGAAGAAGTAGAAGAACAAGAAGAACAAGAAGAAGAAACATGGGAATAAGAGGAAAAAGCAGAAATAACAAAAGAATAAGCGAAAAGCACAAATAACAGGAGAATAAGCCGAAATAGCAGAAATAAGAGAAGAATAAGGTGAAGAAAAAGCTGAAGCAGAAGAAGTAAGTGAAAAAGCAGAAAATGCATTAGAAACAGAAGAAGTTGAAAAAGAAGAAAAAAGGAGATGTAGAAATACGAGAGGAACAAGAACTAGGAGAACAAGAAGAACAAGCAGAAGAAACAGAAGAATAAGAGTAAAAAGCAGAAATAACCAAAGAAATAGCCGAAAAAGCAGAAATAACAGAAAATTAAGCTGCGGAGAAGCAGAAGAATCAGAATAAGAGCAAGAAATTGAAACAACAAACAATGCAGAAGAAACAGAAAGATGAAGTAGAAGAAGGAGATGTAGAATTACAAGAAGAACAAGAGGAGCTAGAAGAACAAGACGAACAAGAAGAAGAAACAGGGGAATAAGAGGATAAATCAGAAATAACAGATGAGTAAGCCGAAAAAGCAGAAATAACAAGAATAAGCCGAAAAAGCAGAAATAACAGAATAAGCTGAATATGAAGCAGAGGAAGCAGGAGAAGTAATTGAAAAAGCAAAAAAATGCAGAGGAAACCGAAGAAGATGAAGACGAAGGAGATATAGAAGTGAAAGAAGAACAAGAGAAACTGTAAGAACAAGAGCAAGAAACAGAAGAATCAGAGGAAAAAGCAAAAATAACAGAAGAATGAGCCGAAAAAGCAGCAATAACAGAAGAAAAAGCAGAAATAACAGAAGAATAAGCTGAAGAAGAAGCAGAAGAAGCAAATTGAAAAGCAGAAAATGCATTAGAAACAGAATAAGATGAAGAAGAAGAAGAAGGAGAAGGATATGTAGAACTAAAAGAAGAAGTAGAAGAAAAAGAAGAAGAAACATGGGAATAAGAGGAAAAAGCAGAAATAACAAGAGAATAAGCCGAAATAGGAGAAATAAGAGAAGAATAACGTGAAGAAAAAGCTTAAGCAGAAGAAGAAGTAATTGAAAAAGCAGAAAATGCATTAGAAACAGAAGAAGTTGAAAAAGAAGAAAAAATGAGATGTAGAAATACGAGAGGAACAAGAACTAGGAGACCAAGAAGAACAAGCAGAAGAAATAGAACAATAAAAGTAAAAAGCAGAAATAACCAAAGAAATAGCCGAAAATGCAGAAATAACAGAAAATTAAGCTGCGGAGAAGCAGAAGAATCAGAATAAGAGCAAGAAATTGAAAAAAGAAACAATGCAGAAGAAACAGAAAGATGAAGAAGAAGAAGGAGATGTAGAATTACAAGAAGAACAAGAGGAGCTAGAAGAACAAGACGAACAAGAAGAAGAAACAGGGGAATAAGAGGATAAATCAGAAATAACAGATGAGTAAGCCGAAAAAGCAGAAATAACAGAATAAGCTGAATATGAAGCTGAGGAAGCAGAAGAAGTAATTGAAAAAGCAAAAAAATGCAGAGGAAACCGAAGAAGATGAAGACGAAGGAGATATAGAAGTGAAAGAAGAACAAGAGAAACTGTAAGAACAAGAGGAAGAAACAGAAGAATCAGAGGAAAAAGCAAAAATAACAGAAGAATAAGCCGAAAAAGCAGCAATAACAGAAGAAAAAGCCGAAAAAGCAGAAATAACAGAAGAATGAGCTGAAGAAGAAGCAACAATTGAAAAGCAGAAAATGCATTAGAAACAGAATAAGATGAAGAAGAAGAAGAAGAAGAAGGATATGTAGAACTACAAGAAGAAGTAGAAGAGCAAGAAGAACAAGAAGAAGAAACATGGGAAAAAGAGGAAAAAGCAGAAATAACAAAAGAATAAGCGAAAAGCAGAAATAACAGGAGAATAAGCCGAAATAGCAGAAATAAGAGAAGAATAAGGTGAAGAAAAAGCTGAAGCAGAAGAAGAAGTAATTGAAAAAGCAGAAAATGCATTAGAAACAGAAGAAGTTGAAAAAGAAGAAAAAAGGAGATTTAGAAATACGAGAGGAACAAGAACTAGGAGACCAAGAAGAACAAGCAGAAGAAACAGAAGAATAAGAGTAAAAAGCAGAAATAACCAAAGAAATAGCCGAAAAAGCAGAAATAACAGAAAATTAAGCTGCGGAGAAGCAGAAGAATCAGAATAAGAGCAAGAAATTGAAACAACAAACAATGCAGAAGAAACAGAAAGATGAAGTAGAAGAAGGAGATGTAGAATTACAAGAAGAACAAGAGGAGCTAGAAGAATAAGACGAACAAGAAGAAGAAACAGGGGAATAAGAGGATAAATCAGAAATAACAGATGAGTAAGCCGAAAAAGCAGAAATAACAAGAATAAGCCGAAAAAGCAGAAATAACAGAATAAGCTGAATATGAAGCAGAGGAAGCAGGAGAAGTAATTGAAAAAGCAAAAAAATGCAGAGGAAACCGAAGAAGATGAAGACGAAGGAGATATAGAAGTGAAAGAAGAACAAGAGAAACTGTAAGAACAAGAGGAAGAAACAGAAGAATCAGAGGAAAAAGCAAAAATAACAGAAGAATGAGCCGAAAAAGCAGCAATAACAGAAGAAAAAGCAGAAATAACAGAAGAATAAGCTGCGGAGAAGCAGAAGAATCAGAATAAGAGCAAGAAATTGAAACAACAAACAATGCAGAAGAAACAGAAAGATGATGAAGAAGAAGGAGATGTAGAATTACAAGAAGAACAAGAGGAGCTAGAAGAACAAGACGAACAAGAAGAAGAAACAGGGGAATAAGAGGATAAATCAGAAATAACAGATGAGTAAGCCGAAAAAGCAGAAATAACAGAATAAGCTGAATATGAAGCAGAGGAAGCAGAAGAATTAATTGAAAAAGCAAAAAAATGCAGAGGAAACCGAAGAAGATGAAGACGAAGGAGATATAGAAGTGAAAGAAGAACAAGAGAAACTGTAAGAACAAGAGGAAGAAACAGAAGAATCAGAGGAAAAAGCAAAAATAACAGAAGAATAAGCCGAAAAAGCAGCAATAACAGAAGAAAAAGCCGAAAAAGCAGAAATAACAGAAGAATGAGCTGAAGAAGAAGCAACAACTGAAAAGCAGAATATGCATTAGAAACAGAATAAGATGAAGAAGAAGAAGAAGAAGAAGGATATGTAGAACTACAGGAAGAAGTAGAAGAACAAGAAGAACAAGAAGAAGAAACATGGGAATAAGAGGAAAAAGCAGAAATAACAAAAGAATAAGCGAAAAGCACAAATAACAGGAGAATAAGCCGAAATAGCAGAAATAAGAGAAGAATAAGGTGAAGAAAAAGCTGAAGCAGAAGAAGTAAGTGAAAAAGCAGAAAATGCATTAGAAACAGAAGAAGTTGAAAAAGAAGAAAAAAGGAGATGTAGAAATACGAGAGGAACAAGAACTAGGAGAACAAGAAGAACAAGCAGAAGAAACAGAAGAATAAGAGTAAAAAGCAGAAATAACCAAAGAAATAGCCGAAAAAGCAGAAATAACAGAAAATTAAGCTGCGGAGAAGCAGAAGAATCAGAATAAGAGCAAGAAATTGAAACAACAAACAATGCAGAAGAAACAGAAAGATGAAGTAGAAGAAGGAGATGTAGAATTACAAGAAGAACAAGAGGAGCTAGAAGAACAAGACGAACAAGAAGAAGAAACAGGGGAATAAGAGGATAAATCAGAAATAACAGATGAGTAAGCCGAAAAAGCAGAAATAACAAGAATAAGCCGAAAAAGCAGAAATAACAGAATAAGCTGAATATGAAGCAGAGGAAGCAGGAGAAGTAATTGAAAAAGCAAAAAAATGCAGAGGAAACCGAAGAAGATGAAGACGAAGGAGATATAGAAGTGAAAGAAGAACAAGAGAAACTGTAAGAACAAGAGCAAGAAACAGAAGAATCAGAGGAAAAAGCAAAAATAACAGAAGAATGAGCCGAAAAAGCAGCAATAACAGAAGAAAAAGCAGAAATAACAGAAGAATAAGCTGAAGAAGAAGCAGAAGAAGCAAATTGAAAAGCAGAAAATGCATTAGAAACAGAATAAGATGAAGAAGAAGAAGAAGGAGAAGGATATGTAGAACTAAAAGAAGAAGTAGAAGAAAAAGAAGAAGAAACATGGGAATAAGAGGAAAAAGCAGAAATAACAAAAGAATAAGCGAAAAGCAGAAATAACAAGAGAATAAGCCGAAATAGGAGAAATAAGAGAAGAATAACGTGAAGAAAAAGCTTAAGCAGAAGAAGAAGTAATTGAAAAAGCAGAAAATGCATTAGAAACAGAAGAAGTTGAAAAAGAAGAAAAAATGAGATGTAGAAATACGAGAGGAACAAGAACTAGGAGACCAAGAAGAACAAGCAGAAGAAATAGAACAATAAAAGTAAAAAGCAGAAATAACCAAAGAAATAGCCGAAAATGCAGAAATAACAGAAAATTAAGCTGCGGAGAAGCAGAAGAATCAGAATAAGAGCAAGAAATTGAAAAAAGAAACAATGCAGAAGAAACAGAAAGATGAAGAAGAAGAAGGAGATGTAGAATTACAAGAAGAACAAGAGGAGCTAGAAGAACAAGACGAACAAGAAGAAGAAACAGGGGAATAAGAGGATAAATCAGAAATAACATATGAGTAAGCCGAAAAAGCAGAAATAACAGAATAAGCTGAATATGAAGCTGAGGAAGCAGAAGAAGTAATTGAAAAAGCAAAAAAATGCAGAGGAAACCGAAGAAGATGAAGACGAAGGAGATATAGAAGTGAAAGAAGAACAAGAGAAACTGTAAGAACAAGAGGAAGAAACAGAAGAATCAGAGGAAAAAGCAAAAATAACAGAAGAATAAGCCGAAAAAGCAGCAATAACAGAAGAAAAAGCCGAAAAAGCAGAAATAACAGAAGAATGAGCTGAAGAAGAAGCAACAATTGAAAAGCAGAAAATGCATTAGAAACAGAATAAGATGAAGAAGAAGAAGAAGAAGAAGGATATGTAGAACTACAAGAAGAAGTAGAAGAGCAAGAAGAACAAGAAGAAGAAACATGGGAAAAAGAGGAAAAAGCAGAAATAACAAAAGAATAAGCGAAAAGCAGAAATAACAGGAGAATAAGCCGAAATAGCAGAAATAAGAGAAGAATAAGGTGAAGAAAAAGCTGAAGCAGAAGAAGAAGTAATTGAAAAAGCAGAAAATGCATTAGAAACAGAAGAAGTTGAAAAAGAAGAAAAAAGGAGATTTAGAAATACGAGAGGAACAAGAACTAGGAGACCAAGAAGAACAAGCAGAAGAAACAGAAGAATAAGAGTAAAAAGCAGAAATAACCAAAGAAATAGCCGAAAAAGCAGAAATAACAGAAAATTAAGCTGCGGAGAAGCAGAAGAATCAGAATAAGAGCAAGAAATTGAAACAACAAAGAATGCAGAAGAAACAGAAAGATGAAGTAGAAGAAGGAGATGTAGAATTACAAGAAGAACAAGAGGAGCTAGAAGAACAAGACGAACAAGAAGAAGAAACAGGGGAATAAGAGGATAAATCAGAAATAACAGATGAGTAAGCTGAAAAAGCAGAAATAACAAGAATAAGCCGAAAAAGCAGAAATAACAGAATAAGCTGAATATGAAGCAGAGGAAGCAGGAGAAGTAATTGAAAAAGCAAAAAAATGCAGAGGAAACCGAAGAAGATGAAGACGAAGGAGATATAGAAGTGAAAGAAGAACAAGAGAAACTGTAAGAACAAGAGCAAGAAACAGAAGAATCAGAGGAAAAAGCAAAAATAACAGAAGAATGAGCCGAAAAAGCAGCAATAACAGAAGAAAAAGCAGAAATAACAGAAGAATAAGCTGAAGAAGAAGCAGAAGAAGCAAATTGAAAAGCAGAAAATGCATTAGAAACAGAATAAGATGAAGAAGAAGAAGAAGGAGAAGGATATGTAGAACTAAAAGAAGAAGTAGAAGAAAAAGAAGAAGAAACATGGGAATAAGAGGAAAAAGCAGAAATAACAAAAGAATAAGCGAAAAGCAGAAATAACAAGAGAATAAGCCGAAATAGGAGAAATAAGAGAAGAATAACGTGAAGAAAAAGCTTAAGCAGAAGAAGAAGTAATTGAAAAAGCAGAAAATGCATTAGAAACAGAAGAAGTTGAAAAAGAAGAAAAAATGAGATGTAGAAATACGAGAGGAACAAGAACTAGGAGACCAAGAAGAACAAGCAGAAGAAATAGAACAATAAAAGTAAAAAGCAGAAATAACCAAAGAAATAGCCGAAAATGCAGAAATAACAGAAAATTAAGCTGCGGAGAAGCAGAAGAATCAGAATAAGAGCAAGAAATTGAAAAAAGAAACAATGCAGAAGAAACAGAAAGATGAAGAAGAAGAAGGAGATGTAGAATTACAAGAAGAACAAGAGGAGCTAGAAGAACAAGACGAACAAGAAGAAGAAACAGGGGAATAAGAGGATAAATCAGAAATAACAGATGAGTAAGCCGAAAAAGCAGAAATAACAGAATAAGCTGAATATGAAGCTGAGGAAGCAGAAGAAGTAATTGAAAAAGCAAAAAAATGCAGAGGAAACCGAAGAAGATGAAGACGAAGGAGATATAGAAGTGAAAGAAGAACAAGAGAAACTGTAAGAACAAGAGGAAGAAAAAGAAGAATCAGAGGAAAAAGCAAAAATAACAGAAGAATAAGCCGAAAAAGCAGCAATAACAGAAGAAAAAGCCGAAAAAGCAGAAATAACAGAAGAATGAGCTGAAGAAGAAGCAACAATTGAAAAGCAGAAAATGCATTAGAAACAGAATAAGATGAAGAAGAAGAAGAAGAAGAAGAAGGATATGTAGAACTACAAGAAGAAGTAGAAGAACAAGAAGAACAAGAAGAAAAAACATGGGAATAAGAGGAAAAAGCAGAAATAACAAAAGAATAAGCGAAAAGCAGAAATAACAGGAGAATAAGCCGAAATAGCAGAAATAAGAGAAGAATAAGGTGAAGAAAAAGCTGAAGCAGAAGAAGAAGTAATTGAAAAAGCAGAAAATGCATTAGAAACAGAAGAAGTTGAAAAAGAAGAAAAAAGGAGATGTAGAAATACGAGAGGAACAAGAACTAGGAGAACAAGAAGAACAAGCAGAAGAAACAGAAGAATAAGAGTAAAAAGCAGAAATAACCAAAGAAATAGCCGAAAAAGCAGAAATAACAGAAAATTAAGCTGCGGAGAAGCAGAAGAATCAGAATAAGAGCAAGAAATTGAAACAACAAACAATGCAGAAGAAACAGAAAGATGATGAAGAAGAAGGAGATGTAGAATTACAAGAAGAACAAGAGGAGCTAGAAGAACAAGACGAACAAGAAGAAGAAACAGGGGAATAAGAGGATAAATCAGAAATAACATATGAGTAAGCCGAAAAAGCAGAAATAACAGAATAAGCTGAATATGAAGCTGAGGAAGCAGAAGAAGTAATTGAAAAAGCAAAAAAATGCAGAGGAAACCGAAGAAGATGAAGACGAAGGAGATATAGAAGTGAAAGAAGAACAAGAGAAACTGTAAGAACAAGAGGAAGAAACAGAAGAATCAGAGGAAAAAGCAAAAATAACAGAAGAATAAGCCGAAAAAGCAGCAATAACAGAAGAAAAAGCCGAAAAAGCAGAAATAACAGAAGAATGAGCTGAAGAAGAAGCAACAATTGAAAAGCAGAAAATGCATTAGAAACAGAATAAGATGAAGAAGAAGAAGAAGAAGAAGGATATGTAGAACTACAAGAAGAAGTAGAAGAGCAAGAAGAACAAGAAGAAGAAACATGGGAAAAAGAGGAAAAAGCAGAAATAACAAAAGAATAAGCGAAAAGCAGAAATAACAGGAGAATAAGCCGAAATAGCAGAAATAAGAGAAGAATAAGGTGAAGAAAAAGCTGAAGCAGAAGAAGAAGTAATTGAAAAAGCAGAAAATGCATTAGAAACAGAAGAAGTTGAAAAAGAAGAAAAAAGGAGATTTAGAAATACGAGAGGAACAAGAACTAGGAGACCAAGAAGAACAAGCAGAAGAAACAGAAGAATAAGAGTAAAAAGCAGAAATAACCAAAGAAATAGCCGAAAAAGCAGAAATAACAGAAAATTAAGCTGCGGAGAAGCAGAAGAATCAGAATAAGAGCAAGAAATTGAAACAACAAAGAATGCAGAAGAAACAGAAAGATGAAGTAGAAGAAGGAGATGTAGAATTACAAGAAGAACAAGAGGAGCTAGAAGAACAAGACGAACAAGAAGAAGAAACAGGGGAATAAGAGGATAAATCAGAAATAACAGATGAGTAAGCCGAAAAAGCAGAAATAACAAGAATAAGCCGAAAAAGCAGAAATAACAGAATAAGCTGAATATGAAGCAGAGGAAGCAGAAGAAGTAATTGAAAAAGCAAAAAAATGCAGAGGAAACCGAAGAAGATGAAGACGAAGGAGATATAGAAGTGAAAGAAGAACAAGAGAAACTGTAAGAACAAGAGGAAGAAACAGAAGAATCAGAGGAAAAAGCAAAAATAACAGAAGAATAAGCCGAAAAAGCAGCAATAACAGAAGAAAAAGCCGAAAAATCAGAAATAACAGAAGAATGAGCTGAAGAAGAAGCAACAATTGAAAAGCAGAAAATGCATTAGAAACAGAATAAGATGAAGAAGAAGAAGAAGAAGAAGGATATGTAGAACTACAAGAAGAAGTAGAAGAGCAAGAAGAACAAGAAGAAGAAACATGGGAAAAAGAGGAAAAAGCAGAAATAACAAAAGAATAAGCGAAAAGCAGAAATAACAGGAGAATAAGCCGAAATAGCAGAAATAAGAGAAGAATAAGGTGAAGAAAAAGCTGAAGCAGAAGAAGAAGTAATTGAAAAAGCAGAAAATGCATTAGAAACAGAAGAAGTTGAAAAAGAAGAAAAAAGGAGATTTAGAAATACGAGAGGAACAAGAACTAGGAGACCAAGAAGAACAAGCAGAAGAAACAGAAGAATAAGAGTAAAAAGCAGAAATAACCAAAGAAATAGCCGAAAAAGCAGAAATAACAGAAAATTAAGCTGCGGAGAAGCAGAAGAATCAGAATAAGAGCAAGAAATTGAAACAACAAACAATGCAGAAGAAACAGAAAGATGAAGTAGAAGAAGGAGATGTAGAATTACAAGAAGAACAAGAGGAGCTAGAAGAATAAGACGAACAAGAAGAAGAAACAGGGGAATAAGAGGATAAATCAGAAATAACAGATGAGTAAGCCGAAAAAGCAGAAATAACAAGAATAAGCCGAAAAAGCAGAAATAACAGAATAAGCTGAATATGAAGCAGAGGAAGCAGGAGAAGTAATTGAAAAAGCAAAAAAATGCAGAGGAAACCGAAGAAGATGAAGACGAAGGAGATATAGAAGTGAAAGAAGAACAAGAGAAACTGTAAGAACAAGAGGAAGAAACAGAAGAATCAGAGGAAAAAGCAAAAATAACAGAAGAATGAGCCGAAAAAGCAGCAATAACAGAAGAAAAAGCAGAAATAACAGAAGAATAAGCTGCGGAGAAGCAGAAGAATCAGAATAAGAGCAAGAAATTGAAACAACAAACAATGCAGAAGAAACAGAAAGATGATGAAGAAGAAGGAGATGTAGAATTACAAGAAGAACAAGAGGAGCTAGAAGAACAAGACGAACAAGAAGAAGAAACAGGGGAATAAGAGGATAAATCAGAAATAACAGATGAGTAAGCCGAAAAAGCAGAAATAACAGAATAAGCTGAATATGAAGCAGAGGAAGCAGAAGAATTAATTGAAAAAGCAAAAAAATGCAGAGGAAACCGAAGAAGATGAAGACGAAGGAGATATAGAAGTGAAAGAAGAACAAGAGAAACTGTAAGAACAAGAGGAAGAAACAGAAGAATCAGAGGAAAAAGCAAAAATAACAGAAGAATAAGCCGAAAAAGCAGCAATAACAGAAGAAAAAGCCGAAAAAGCAGAAATAACAGAAGAATGAGCTGAAGAAGAAGCAACAACTGAAAAGCAGAATATGCATTAGAAACAGAATAAGATGAAGAAGAAGAAGAAGAAGAAGGATATGTAGAACTACAGGAAGAAGTAGAAGAACAAGAAGAACAAGAAGAAGAAACATGGGAATAAGAGGAAAAAGCAGAAATAACAAAAGAATAAGCGAAAAGCAGAAATAACAGGAGAATAAGCCGAAATAGCAGAAATAAGAGAAGAATAAGGTGAAGAAAAAGCTGAAGCAGAAGAAGTAAGTGAAAAAGCAGAAAATGCATTAGAAACAGAAGAAGTTGAAAAAGAAGAAAAAAGGAGATGTAGAAATACGAGAGGAACAAGAACTAGGAGAACAAGAAGAACAAGCAGAAGAAACAGAAGAATAAGAGTAAAAAGCAGAAATAACCAAAGAAATAGCCGAAAAAGCAGAAATAACAGAAAATTAAGCTGCGGAGAAGCAGAAGAATCAGAATAAGAGCAAGAAATTGAAACAACAAACAATGCAGAAGAAACAGAAAGATGAAGTAGAAGAAGGAGATGTAGAATTACAAGAAGAACAAGAGGAGCTAGAAGAACAAGACGAACAAGAAGAAGAAACAGGGGAATAAGAGGATAAATCAGAAATAACAGATGAGTAAGCCGAAAAAGCAGAAATAACAAGAATAAGCCGAAAAAGCAGAAATAACAGAATAAGCTGAATATGAAGCAGAGGAAGCAGGAGAAGTAATTGAAAAAGCAAAAAAATGCAGAGGAAACCGAAGAAGATGAAGACGAAGGAGATATAGAAGTGAAAGAAGAACAAGAGAAACTGTAAGAACAAGAGCAAGAAACAGAAGAATCAGAGGAAAAAGCAAAAATAACAGAAGAATGAGCCGAAAAAGCAGCAATAACAGAAGAAAAAGCAGAAATAACAGAAGAATAAGCTGAAGAAGAAGCAGAAGAAGCAAATTGAAAAGCAGAAAATGCATTAGAAACAGAATAAGATGAAGAAGAAGAAGAAGGAGAAGGATATGTAGAACTAAAAGAAGAAGTAGAAGAACAAGAAGAACAAGAAGAAGAAACATGGGAATAAGAGGAAAAAGCAGAAATAACAAAAGAATAAGCGAAAAGCAGAAATAACAAGAGAATAAGCCGAAATAGGAGAAATAAGAGAAGAATAACGTGAAGAAAAAGCTTAAGCAGAAGAAGAAGTAATTGAAAAAGCAGAAAATGCATTAGAAACAGAAGAAGTTGAAAAAGAAGAAAAAATGAGATGTAGAAATACGAGAGGAACAAGAACTAGGAGACCAAGAAGAACAAGCAGAAGAAATAGAACAATAAAAGTAAAAAGCAGAAATAACCAAAGAAATAGCCGAAAATGCAGAAATAACAGAAAATTAAGCTGCGGAGAAGCAGAAGAATCAGAATAAGAGCAAGAAATTGAAAAAAGAAACAATGCAGAAGAAACAGAAAGATGAAGAAGAAGAAGGAGATGTAGAATTACAAGAAGAACAAGAGGAGCTAGAAGAACAAGACGAACAAGAAGAAGAAACAGGGGAATAAGAGGATAAATCAGAAATAACATATGAGTAAGCCGAAAAAGCAGAAATAACAGAATAAGCTGAATATGAAGCTGAGGAAGCAGAAGAAGTAATTGAAAAAGCAAAAAAATGCAGAGGAAACCGAAGAAGATGAAGACGAAGGAGATATAGAAGTGAAAGAAGAACAAGAGAAACTGTAAGAACAAGAGGAAGAAACAGAAGAATCAGAGGAAAAAGCAAAAATAACAGAAGAATAAGCCGAAAAAGCAGCAATAACAGAAGAAAAAGCCGAAAAAGCAGAAATAACAGAAGAATGAGCTGAAGAAGAAGCAACAATTGAAAAGCAGAAAATGCATTAGAAACAGTATAAGATGAAGAAGAAGAAGAAGGAGAAGGATATGTAGAACTACTAGAAGAAGTAGAAGAACAAGAAGAACAAGAAGAAGAAACATAGGAATAAGAGGAAAAAGCAGAAATAACAAAAGAATAAGCGAAAAGCAGAAATAACA
>NW_028167852.1:0-48388 GCF_964194135.1 Talpa europaea
AAGGATAAGCCGAAAAAAGCAGAAATAACAGAAGATTAAGCCGAGAAAGGTCAAATAACAGAAATATAAACCGAAAATGTAAAAGAATATAACCGAAAATTACAGAAGAATAAGCCGAAAAAGCAGGCATAACACATGAATAAGCTGAAGAAGAAGGAGAAGAAGAAGAAAATGAGGTAATTGAAAATGCAGAAAATGTGGAAGAAACAGAAAGAGATGAAGAAGAAGAAGATGGCGATGTAGAACTACAAGGAGAACAAGAAGAACTAGAAGAACAAGAGGAACAAGAAGTAGAAACAGAAGAATAAGATGAAAACGCACAAATAACAGAAGAATAAGCTGAAGAAGAAGTAGAAGAAGCAGAAGGAGAAGAAGTGATTGAAAAAGCAGAAAATGAGAAGAAACAGAAGAAGATGAGCAAGACGAAGAAGGGGATGTAGAAATACAAGAAGAACAAGAAGAAGTAAAAGAACAAGAAGAACAAGAAGAATACAAAGAAGAATTAGATGAAAAAGCAGAAATTAGAGAATAAGCCGAAAAACCAGAAATAACACTTGAATAAGCTGAAGAAGAAGCATAAGAAGAGAAGAAGATGAAGTAATTGAAAAAGCATAACATGCAGAAGAAAAAAAAGAAGAATGAGAAGGATATGTAGAACTACAAGAAGAACAAGAAGAACAAGATGTAGAAACCGAAGAATAAGACATAAAAGCAGAAATAACAGAAGATTAAGCCGAAAAAGGAGAAATAACAGAAGTATAAGCCGAACATGCAGAAATTACAGAAGAATAAGCGAAAAAGCAGAAATCACTCATGAATAAATTGAAGATGAAGCAGAAGAAGAAGAAGAAGAAGCGATGAAGTAATTGAAAATGCAGACAATGCGGATGAAATAGAAGAAGATGAAGAAGAAGAAGATGGGGATGTAGAAATACAAGGAGAACAAGAAGAATTAGAAGAACAAGAAGATCAAGAAGTAGAAACAGAAGAATAAGATGAAAACGCAGAAATACCAGAAGAATAAGCTGAAGAAAAGAAGAAGAAGTTGAATAAGAAGAAGGATTTGAAAAAGCAGAAAATGCAGAAGAAACAGAAGATAAAGAAGAAGAAGAAGGAGATGTAGAACAACCAGATGAAG
The DNA here is from genome assembly GCF_964194135.1 of Talpa europaea. Taxonomy (NCBI): domain Eukaryota; kingdom Metazoa; phylum Chordata; class Mammalia; order Eulipotyphla; family Talpidae; genus Talpa; species Talpa europaea. The sequence goes on from NW_028167852.1 coordinate 1,139, forward strand.
AAGAAGAACTGGAACAAGAACAAAAAGAAGAAACAGAAGAATGAGATGAAAAGGAGAAATAGAAAAAGAATAGGCCGAAAAAGCAGAAATAACAGAAGAATAAGCAAAATAAGCAGAAATAACAGAAGAATAAGCTGAAGAAGATGCAGAAGCAGCAGCAGCAGAAGAAGTAATTGGAAAAGCATAACGTGCAGAGAAGCAGAAGAAGAAGGCGAATGAGATGTAGAACTACAAGAAGAACAAGAAGAAGAAGAAAAGCACGAAGTAGAAACCCAAGAATGAGAGGAAAAAGCAGAAATAACAGAAGATTAACCCGAAAAAGGAGAAATATCAGAAGTATAAGCCGAAAATGCAGAAATTACTGAAGAATAAGCCGAAAAAGTAGAAATAACACATGAATAAGTTGAAGAAGAAGCAGAAGAAGAAGAAGAAGCAGCGATGAAGGAATTGAAAATGCAGAAAAAGCGGAAGTAACAGAAGGTGATGTACAAGAAGAAGATGGGGATGTAGAACTACAAGGAGAACAAGAAGAACTAGAAGAACAAGAAGTAGAAACAGAAGAATAAGATGAAAACGCACAAATAACAGAAGAATAATCTGAAGAAGTAGTAGAAGAAGCAGTAGGAGAAGTGATTGAAAAAGCAGAAAATGCAGAAGAAACAGAAGAAGATGAAGAGGACGAAGAAGGGGATGTAGAACTACAAGAAGATCAAGAAGAAGTAGAAGAACTAGAAGAACAAGAAGAAGAAACAGAAGAATTAGATGAAAAAGCAGAAATTACAGAAGAATAAGCTGAAGAAAAGCAGAAGTTGAATAAGAAGTATTTGAAAAAGCAGAAAATGCAGAAGAAACAGAAGAAGATAAAGAAGAAGAAGAAGGAGATGTAGAACAACCAGATGAAGAAGAAGAACTAGAAGAACAAGAACAAGAAGAAGAACAGAAGAATTAGATGAAAAAGGAGAAATAGAAAAAGAATAGGACGAAAAAGCAGAAATAACAGAAGAATAAGCAAAATAAGCAGAAATAACAGAAGAATAAGCTGAAGAAGATGCAGAAGCAGCAGCAGCAGAAGAAGTAATTGGAAAAGCATAACGTGCAGAGAAGCAGAAGAAGAAGGCGAATGAGATGTAGAACTACAAGAAGAACAAGAAGAAGAAGAAAAGCACAAAGTAGAAACCGAAGAATGAGAGGAAAAAGCAGAAATAACAGAAGATTAACCCGAAAAAGGAGAAATATCAGAAGTATAAGCCGAAAATGCAGAAATTACTGAAGAATAAGCCGAAAAAGTAGAAATAACACATGAATAAGTTGAAGAAGAAGCAGAAGAAGAAGAAGAAGCAGCGATGAAGTAATTGAAAATGCAGAAAAAGCGGAAGTAACAGAAGATGATGTACAAGAAGAAGATGGGGATGTAGAACTACAAGGAGAACAAGAAGAACTAGAAGAACAAGAAGTAGAAACAGAAGAATAAGATGAAAACGCACAAATAACAGAAGAATAATCTGAAGAAGTAGTAGAAGAAGCAGTAGGAGAAGTGATTGAAAAAGCAGAAAATGCAGAAGAAACAGAAGAAGATGAAGAGGACGAAGAAGGGGATGTAGAACTACAAGAAGATCAAGAAGAAGTAGAAGAACTAGAAGAACAAGAAGAAGAAACAGAAGAATTAGATGAAAAAGCAGAAATTACAGAAGAATAAGCTGAAGAAAAGCAGAAGTTGAATAAGAAGTATTTGAAAAAGCAGAAAATGCAGAAGAAACAGAAGAAGATAAAGAAGAAGAAGAAGGAGATGTAGAACAACCAGATGAAGAAGAAGAACTAGAAGAACAAGAACAAGAAGAAGAAACAGAAGAATTAGATGAAAAAGGAGAAATAGAAAAAGAATAGGCCGAAAAAGCAGATGTAACAGAAAAATAAGCAAAATAAGCAGAAATAACAGAAGAATAAGCTGAAGAAGATGCAGAAGAAGCAGCAGAAAAAGAGAAAATGGAAAAGCATAACATGAAGAAGAAGGCAAATGAGAAATAGAACTACATGAAGAACAAGAAGAAGAAGAAAAGCAAGAAGTAGAAACCGAAGAATAAGAGGAAAAAGCAGAAATAACAGAAGATTAAGCCGAAAAAGGAGAAATAACAGAAGCATAAGACGAAAATGCAGAAATAACACATGTATAAGATGAAGAAGCAGAAGAAGAAGAAGAAGGGATGAAGTAATTGAAAATGAATACAATGCGGAAGAAACAGAAGAAGAAGAAGAAGATGAAGAAGAAGAAGAAGAAGAAGAAGAAGAAGAAGAAGAAGAAGAAGAAGAAGAAGAAGAAGAAGAAGAAGAAGAAGAAGAAGAAGAAGAAGAAGAAGAAGAGGATGTAGAAATACAAGAAGAACAAGAAGAAGTAGAAGAACAAGAATGAAGACACAGAAGAATTAGATGAAAAAGAAGAAATTACATAAGAATAAGCCGAAAAAGCAGAAATAACACTTGAATATGCTGAAGGAGAAGAAGCAGAAGAAGATGAAGTAATTGAAAAAGCAGAAATTGCAGAAGATACAGAAGAGATGAAGAAGAAGATGGGGTTGTAGAACTACAAGGAGAACAAGAAGAACTAGAAGAACAAGAAGAACAAGAAGTAGAAACAGAAGAATAAGGTGAAAACGCACAAATCATAGAAGAATCAGCTGAAGAAGTAGAAGACGCAGAATGAGAAGAAGTGATTGAAAAAGCAGAAAATGCAGAAGAAACAGAAGAAGTTGAGGAAGACGACGAAGGGGATATAGAACTACAAGAAGAACAAGAAGAAGTAGAAGAACAAGAAGAACAAGAAGAAGACACAGAAGAATTAGATGAAAAAGCAGAAATTACAGAAGAAGGGGATGTAGAACTACAAGAAGAACAAGAGGAAGTAGAAGAACAAGAAGAACAAGAAGAAGACACAGAAGAATTAAATGAAAAAGCAGAAATTACAGAAGAATAAGCTGAAAAAGCAGAAATAACACTTGAATAAGCTGAAGAAGTAGCAGAAAAAGCAGAAGAAGATGAATTAATTGAAAAAGCAGAAATTGCAGAAGATACAGAAGAAGATGATGAAGAAGAAGGGGATGTAGAATACAAGAAGAATAAGAAGAACTAGAAGAACATGGATAACAAGAAGTGGAAACCGAAGAATAAGATTAAAACGCAGAAATAACAGAAGAATAAGCTGAAGAAAAGCAGAAGTAGAATAAGAAGTATTTGAAAAAGCAGAAAATGCAGAAGAAACAGAAGATGAAGAAGAAGAAGAAGAAGAAGAAGAAGAAGAAGAAGAAGAAGAAGAAGAAGAAGAAGAAGAAGAAGAAGAAGAAGAAGAAGAAGAAGAAGAAGAAGAAGAAGAAGAAGAAGAAGAAGAAGAAGAAGAAATAGAAGGAGATGTAGAACAAGCAGATGAAGAAGAAGAACTAGAAGAACAAGAAGAAGAAACAGAAGAATTTGATGAAAAAGCAGAAATAGAAAAAGAAGAGGCCGATAAAGCAGAAATAACAGAAGGATAAGCCGAAAAAAGCAGAAATAACAGAAGATTAAGCCGAGAAAGGTCAAATAACAGAAATATAAACCGAAAATGTAAAAGAATATAACCGAAAATTACAGAAGAATAAGCCGAAAAAGCAGGCATAACACATGAATAAGCTGAAGAAGAAGGAGAAGAAGAAGAAAATGAGGTAATTGAAAATGCAGAAAATGTGGAAGAAACAGAAAGAGATGAAGAAGAAGAAGATGGCGATGTAGAACTACAAGGAGAACAAGAAGAACTAGAAGAACAAGAGGAACAAGAAGTAGAAACAGAAGAATAAGATGAAAACGCACAAATAACAGAAGAATAAGCTGAAGAAGAAGTAGAAGAAGCAGAAGGAGAAGAAGTGATTGAAAAAGCAGAAAATGAGAAGAAACAGAAGAAGATGAGCAAGACGAAGAAGGGGATGTAGAAATACAAGAAGAACAAGAAGAAGTAAAAGAACAAGAAGAACAAGAAGAATACAAAGAAGAATTAGATGAAAAAGCAGAAATTAGAGAATAAGCCGAAAAACCAGAAATAACACTTGAATAAGCTGAAGAAGAAGCATAAGAAGAGAAGAAGATGAAGTAATTGAAAAAGCATAACATGCAGAAGAAAAAAAAGAAGAATGAGAAGGATATGTAGAACTACAAGAAGAACAAGAAGAACAAGATGTAGAAACCGAAGAATAAGACATAAAAGCAGAAATAACAGAAGATTAAGCCGAAAAAGGAGAAATAACAGAAGTATAAGCCGAACATGCAGAAATTACAGAAGAATAAGCGAAAAAGCAGAAATCACTCATGAATAAATTGAAGATGAAGCAGAAGAAGAAGAAGAAGAAGCGATGAAGTAATTGAAAATGCAGACAATGCGGATGAAATAGAAGAAGATGAAGAAGAAGAAGATGGGGATGTAGAAATACAAGGAGAACAAGAAGAATTAGAAGAACAAGAAGATCAAGAAGTAGAAACAGAAGAATAAGATGAAAACGCAGAAATACCAGAAGAATAAGCTGAAGAAAAGAAGAAGAAGTTGAATAAGAAGAAGGATTTGAAAAAGCAGAAAATGCAGAAGAAACAGAAGATAAAGAAGAAGAAGAAGGAGATGTAGAACAACCAGATGAAGAAGAAGAACTGGAACAAGAACAAAAAGAAGAAACAGAAGAATGAGATGAAAAGGAGAAATAGAAAAAGAATAGGCCGAAAAAGCAGAAATAACAGAAGAATAAGCAAAATAAGCAGAAATAACAGAAGAATAAGCTGAAGAAGATGCAGAAGCAGCAGCAGCAGAAGAAGTAATTGGAAAAGCATAACGTGCAGAGAAGCAGAAGAAGAAGGCGAATGAGATGTAGAACTACAAGAAGAACAAGAAGAAGAAGAAAAGCACGAAGTAGAAACCCAAGAATGAGAGGAAAAAGCAGAAATAACAGAAGATTAACCCGAAAAAGGAGAAATATCAGAAGTATAAGCCGAAAATGCAGAAATTACTGAAGAATAAGCCGAAAAAGTAGAAATAACACATGAATAAGTTGAAGAAGAAGCAGAAGAAGAAGAAGAAGCAGCGATGAAGGAATTGAAAATGCAGAAAAAGCGGAAGTAACAGAAGGTGATGTACAAGAAGAAGATGGGGATGTAGAACTACAAGGAGAACAAGAAGAACTAGAAGAACAAGAAGTAGAAACAGAAGAATAAGATGAAAACGCACAAATAACAGAAGAATAATCTGAAGAAGTAGTAGAAGAAGCAGTAGGAGAAGTGATTGAAAAAGCAGAAAATGCAGAAGAAACAGAAGAAGATGAAGAGGACGAAGAAGGGGATGTAGAACTACAAGAAGATCAAGAAGAAGTAGAAGAACTAGAAGAACAAGAAGAAGAAACAGAAGAATTAGATGAAAAAGCAGAAATTACAGAAGAATAAGCTGAAGAAAAGCAGAAGTTGAATAAGAAGTATTTGAAAAAGCAGAAAATGCAGAAGAAACAGAAGAAGATAAAGAAGAAGAAGAAGGAGATGTAGAACAACCAGATGAAGAAGAAGAACTAGAAGAACAAGAACAAGAAGAAGAACAGAAGAATTAGATGAAAAAGGAGAAATAGAAAAAGAATAGGACGAAAAAGCAGATGTAACAGAAAAATAAGCAAAATAAGCAGAAATAACAGAAGAATAAGCTGAAGAAGATGCAGAAGAAGCAGCAGAAAAAGAGAAAATGGAAAAGCATAACATGAAGAAGAAGGCAAATGAGAAATAGAACTACAAGAAGAACAACAAGAAGAAGAAAAGCAAGAAGTAGAAACCGAAGAATAAGAGGAAAAAGCAGAAATAACAGAAGATTAAGCCGAAAAAGGAGAAATAACAGAAGTATAAGCCGAAAATACAGAAATAACACATGTATAAGATGAAGAAGCAGAAAAAGAAGAAGAAAGGATGAAGTAATTGAAAATGAATACAATGCGGAAGAAACAGAAGAAGAAGAAGAAGAAGAAGAAGAAGAAGAAGAAGAAGAAGAAGAAGAAGAAGAAGAAGAAGAAGAAGAAGAAGAAGAAGAAGAAGAAGAAGAAGAAGAAGAAGAAGAAGAAGAAGAAGTAGAAATACAAGAAGAACAAGAAGAAGTAGAAGAACAAGAATGAAGACACAGAAGAATTAGATGAAAAAGAAGAAATTACATAAGAATAAGCCGAAAAAGCAGAAATAACACTTGAATATGCTGAAGGAGAAGAAGCAGAAGAAGATGAAGTAATTGAAAAAGCAGAAATTGTGAAGATACAGAAGAGATGAAGAAGAAGATGGGGATGTAGAACTACAAGGAGAACAAGAAGAACTAGAAGAACAAGAAGAACAAGAAGTAGAAACAGAAGAGTAAGGTGAAAACGGACAAATCATAGAAGAATCAGCTGAAGAAGTAGAAGACGCAGAATGAGAAGAAGTGATTGAAAAAGCAGAAAATGCAGAAGAAACAGAAGAAGTTGAGGAAGACGACGAAGGGGATATAGAACTACAAGAAGAACAAGAAGAAGTAGAAGAACAAGAAGAACAAGAAGAAGACACAGAAGAATTAGATGAAAAAGCAGAAATTACAGAAGAAGGGGATGTAGAACTACAGGAAGAACAAGAGGAAGTAGAAGAACAAGAAGAACAAGAAGAAGACACAGAAGAATTAAATGAAAAAGCAGAAATTACAGAAGAATAAGCTGAAAAAGCAGAAATAACACTTGAATAAGCTGAAGAAGTAGCAGAAAAAGCAGAAGAAGATGAATTAATTGAAAAAGCAGAAATTGCAGAAGATACAGAAGAAGATGATGAAGAAGAAGGGGATGTAGAATACAAGAAGAATAAGAAGAACTAGAAGAACATGGATAACAAGAAGTGGAAACCGAAGAATAATATTAAAACGCAGAAATAACAGAAGAATAAGCTGAAGAAAAGCAGAAGTAGAATAAGAAGAATTTGAAAAAGCAGAAAATGCAGAAGAAACAGAAGATGAAGAAGAAGAAGAAGAAGAAGAAGAAGAAGAAGAAGAAGAAGAAGAAGAAGAAGAAGAAGAAGAAGAAGAAGAAGAAGAAGAAGAAGAAGAAGAAGAAGAAATAGAAGGAGATGTAGAACAAGCAGATGAAGAAGAAGAACTAGAAGAACAAGAAGAAGAAACAGAAGAATTTGATGAAAAAGCAGAAATAGAAAAAGAAGAGGCCGATGAAGCAGAAATAACAGAAGGATAAGCCGAAAAAAAGCAGAAATAACAGAAGATTAAGCCGAGAAAGGTCAAATAACAGAAATATAAACCGAAAATGTAGAAATTACAGAAGAATAAGCCGAAAAAGCAGACATAACACATGAATAAGCTGAAGAAGAAGCAGAAGAAGAAGAAAATGAGGTAATAGAAAATGCAGAAAATGTGGAAGAAACAGAAAGAGATGAAGAAGAAGAAGATGGCAATGTAGAACTACAAGGAGAACAAGAAGAATTAGAAGAACAAGAGGAACAAGAAGTAGAAACAGAAGAATAAGATGAAAACGCACAAATAACAGAAGAATAAGCTGAAGAAGAAGTAGAAGAAGCAGAAGGAGAAGAAGTGATTGAAAAAGCAGAAAATGAGAAGAAACAGAAGAAGATGAGCAAGACGAAGAAGGGGATGTAGAAATACAAGAAGAACAAGAAGAAGTAAAAGAACAAGAAGAATACAAAGAAGAATTAGATGAAAAAGCAGAAATTAGAGAATAAGCCGAAAAACCAGAAATAACACTTGAATAAGCTGAAGAAGAAGCATAAGAAGAGAAGAAGATGAAGTAATTGAAAAAGCATAACATGCAGAAGAAAAAAAAGAAGAATGAGAAGGATATGTAGAACTACAAGAAGAAGAAGAAGAACAAGATGTAGAAACCGAAGAATAAGACATAAAAGCAGAAATAACAGAAGATTAAGCCGAAAAAGGAGAAATAACAGAAGTATAAGCCGAACATGCAGAAATTACAGAAGAATAAGCGAAAAAGCAGAAATCACTCATGAATAAATTGAAGATGAAGCAGAAGAAGCAGAAGAAGAAGAAGAAGAAGAAGAAGAAGAAGCGATGAAGTAATTGAAAATGCAGACAATGCGGATGAAATAGAAGAAGATGAAGAAGAAGAAGATGGGGATGTAGAAATACAAGGAGAACAAGAAGAATTAGAAGAACAAGAAGATCAAGAAGTAGAAACAGAAGAATAAGATGAAAACGCAGAAATACCAGAAGAATAAGCTGAAGAAAAGAAGAAGAAGTTGAATAAGAAGAAGGATTTGAAAAAGCAGAAAATGCAGAAGAAACAGAAGATAAAGAAGAAGAAGAAGGAGATGTAGAACAACCAGATGAAGAAGAAGAACTGGAACAAGAACAAAAAGAAGAAACAGAAGAATGAGATGAAAAGGAGAAATAGAAAAAGAATAGGCCGAAAAAGCAGAAATAACAGAAGAATAAGCAAAATAAGCAGAAATAACAGAAGAATAAGCTGAAGAAGATGCAGAAGCAGCAGCAGCAGAAGAAGTAATTGGAAAAGCATAACGTGCAGAGAAGCAGAAGAAGAAGGCGAATGAGATGTAGAACTACAAGAAGAACAAGAAGAAGAAGAAAAGCACAAAGTAGAAACCCAAGAATGAGAGGAAAAAGCAGAAATAACAGATTAACCCGAAAAAGGAGAAATATCAGAAGTATAAGCCGAAAATGCAGAAATTACTGAAGAATAAGCCGAAAAAGTAGAAATAACACATGAATAAGTTGAAGAAGAAGCAGAAGAAGAAGAAGCAGCGATGAAGTAATTGAAAATGCAGAAAAAGCGGAAGTAACAGAAGATGATGTACAAGAAGAAGATGGGGATGTAGAACTACAAGGAGAACAAGAAGATCTAGAAGAACAAGAAGTAGAAACAGAAGAATAAGATGAAAACGCACAAATAACAGAAGAATAATCTGAAGAAGTAGTAGAAGAAGCAGTAGGAGAAGTGATTGAAAAAGCAGAAAATGCAGAAGAAACAGAAGAAGATGAAGAGGACGAAGAAGGGGATGTAGAAATACAAGAAGATCAAGAAGAAGTAGAAGAACTAGAAGAACAAGAAGAAGAAACAGAAGAATTAGATGAAAAAGCAGAAATTACAGAAGAATAAGCTGAAGAAAAGCAGAAGTTGAATAAGAAGTATTTGAAAAAGCAGAAAATGCAGAAGAAACAGAAGAAGATAAAGAAGAAGAAGAAGGAGATGTAGAACAACCAGATGAAGAAGAAGAACTAGAAGAACAAGAACAAGAAGAAGAATCAGAAGAATTAGATGAAAAAGGAGATATAGAAAAAGAATAGGCCGAAAAAGCAGATGTAACAGAAAAATAAGCAAAATAAGCAGAAATAACAGAAGAATAAGCTGAAGAAGATGCAGAAGAAGCAGCAGAAAAAGAGAAAATGGAAAAGCATAACAGGAAGAAGAAGGCAAATGAGACATAGAACTACAAGAAGAACAAGAAGAAGAAGAAAAGCAAGAAGTAGAAACCGAAGAATAAGAGGAAAAAGCAGAAATAACAGAAGATTAAGCCGAAAAAGGAGAAATAACAGAAGCATAAGCCGAAAATGCAGAAATAACACATGTATAAGATGAAGAAGCAGAAGAAGAAGAAGAAGGGATGAAGTAATTGAAAATGAATACAATGCGGAAGAAACAGAAGAAGAAGAAGAAGATGAAGAAGAAGAAGAAGAAGAAGAAGAAGAAGAAGAAGAAGAAGAAGAAGAAGAAGAAGAAGAAGAAGAAGAGGATGTAGAAATACAAGAAGAACAAGAGGAAGTAGAAGAACAAGAATGAAGACACAGAAGAATTAGATGAAAAAGAAGAAATTACATAAGAATAAGCCGAAAAAGCAGAAATAACACTTGAATATGCTGAAGGAGAAGAAGCAGAAGAAGATGAAGTAATTGAAAAAGCAGAAATTGCAGAAGATACAGAAGAGATGAAGAAGAAGATGGGGATGTAGAACTACAAGGAGAACAAGAAGAACTAGAAAACAAGAAGAACAAGAAGTAGAAACAGAAGAATAAGGTGAAAACGCACAAATCATAGAAGAATCAGCTGAAGAAGTAGAAGACGCAGAATGAGAAGAAGTGATTGAAAAAGCAGAAAATGCAGAAGAAACAGAAGAAGTTGAGGAAGACGACGAAGGGGATATAGAACTACAAGAAGAACAAGAAGAAGTAGAAGAACAAGAAGAACAAGAAGAAGACACAGAAGAATTAGATGAAAAAGCAGAAATTACAGAAGAAGGGGATGTAGAACTACAAGAAGAACAAGAGGAAGTAGAAGAACAAGAAGAACAAGAAGAAGACACAGAAGAATTAAATGAAAAAGCAGAAATTACAGAAGAATAAGCTGAAAAAGCAAAAATAACACTTGAATAAGCTGAAGAAGTAGCAGAAAAAGCAGAAGAAGATGAATTAATTGAAACAGCAGAAATTGCAGAAGATACAGAAGAAGATGATGAAGAAGAAGGGGATGTAGAATACAAGAAGAATAAGAAGAACTAGAAGAACATGGATAACAAGAAGTGGAAACCGAAGAATAAGATTAAAACGCAGAAATAACAGAAGAATAAGCTGAAGAAAAGCAGAAGTAGAATAAGAAGTATTTGAAAAAGCAGAAAATGCAGAAGAAACAGAAGATGAAGAAGAAGAAGAAGAAGAAGAAGAAGAATAAGAAGAAGAAGAAGAAGAAGAAGAAGAAGAAGAAGAAGAAGAAGAAGAAGAAGAAGAAGAAGAAGAAGAAGAAGAAGAAGAAGAAGAAGAAGAAGAAATAGAAGGAGATGTAGAACAAGCAGATGAAGAAGAAGAACTAGAAGAACAAGAAGAAGAAACAGAAGAATTTGATGAAAAAGCAGAAATAGAAAAAGAAGAGGCCGAATAAGCAGAAATAACAGAAGGATAAGCCGAAAAAAGCAGAAATAACAGAAGATTAAGCCGAGAAAGGTCAAATAACAGAAATATAAAACGAAAATGTAGAAATTACAGAAGAATAAGCCGAAAAAGCAGACATAACACATGAATAAGCTGAAGAAGAAGCAGAAGAAGAAGAAAATGAGGTAATTGAAAATGCAGAAAATGTGGAAGAAACAGAAAGAGATGAAGAAGAAGAAGGCGATGTAGAACTACAAGGAGAACAAGAAGAACTAGAAGAACAAGAGGAACAAGAGGTAGAAACAGAAGAATAAGATGAAAACGCACAAATAACAGAAGAATAAGCTGAAGAAGAAGTAGAAGAAGCAGAAGGAGAAGAAGTGATTGAAAAAGCAGAAAATGAGAAGAAACAGAAGAAGATGAGCAAGACGAAGAAGGGGATGTAGAAATACAAGAACAAGAAGAAGTAAAAGAACAAGAAGAACAAGAAGAATACAAAGAAGAATTAGATGAAAAAGCAGAAATTAGAGAATAAGCCGAAAAACCAGAAATAACACTTGACTAAGCTGAAGAAGAAGCATAAGAAGAGAAGAAGATGAAGTAATTGAAAAAGCATAACATGCAGAAGAAAAAAAAGAAGAATGAGAAGGATATGTAGAACTACAAGAAGAACAAGAAGAACAAGATGTAGAAACCGAAGAATAAGACATAAAAGCAGAAATAACAGAAGATTAAGCCGAAAAAGGAGAAATAACAGAAGTATAAGCCGAACATGCAGAAATTACAGAAGAATAAGCGAAAAAGCAGAAATCACTCATGAATAAATTGAAGATGAAGCAGAAGAAGAAGAAGAAGAAGAAGAAGAAGAAGAAGAAGCGATGAAGTAATTGAAAATGCAGACAATGCGGATGAAATAGAAGAAGATGAAGAAGAAGAAGATGGGGATGTAGAAATACAAGGAGAACAAGAAGAATTAGAAGAACAAGAAGATCAAGAAGTAGAAACAGAAGAATAAGATGAAAACGCAGAAATACCAGAAGAATAAGCTGAAGAAAAGAAGAAGAAGTTGAATAAGAAGAAGGATTTGAAAAAGCAGAAAATGCAGAAGAAACAGAAGATAAAGAAGAAGAAGAAGGAGATGTAGAACAACCAGATGAAGAAGAAGAACTGGAACAAGAACAAAAAGAAGAAACAGAAGAATGAGATGAAAAGGAGAAATAGAAAAAGAATAGGCCGAAAAAGCAGAAATAACAGAAGAATAAGCAAAATAAGCAGAAATAACAGAAGAATAAGCTGAAGAAGATGCAGAAGCAGCAGCAGCAGAAGAAGTAATTGGAAAAGCATAACGTGCAGAGAAGCAGAAGAAGAAGGCGAATGAGATGTAGAACTACAAGAAGAACAAGAAGAAGAAGAAAAGCACAAAGTAGAAACCGAAGAATGAGAGGAAAAAGCAGAAATAACAGAAGATTAACCCGAAAAAGGAGAAATATCAGAAGTATAAGCCGAAAATGCAGAAATTACTGAAGAATAAGCCGAAAAAGTAGAAATAACACATGAATAAGTTGAAGAAGAAGCAGAAGAAGAAGAAGAAGCAGCGATGAAGTAATTGAAAATGCAGAAAAAGCGGAAGTAACAGAAGATGATGTACAAGAAGAAGATGGGGATGTAGAACTACAAGGAGAACAAGAAGAACTAGAAGAACAAGAAGTAGAAACAGAAGAATAAGATGAAAACGCACAAATAACAGAAGAATAATCTGAAGAAGTAGTAGAAGAAGCAGTAGGAGAAGTGATTGAAAAAGCAGAAAATGCAGAAGAAACAGAAGAAGATGAAGAGGACGAAGAAGGGGATGTAGAACTACAAGAAGATCAAGAAGAAGTAGAAGAACTAGAAGAACAAGAAGAAGAAACAGAAGAATTAGATGAAAAAGCAGAAATTACAGAAGAATAAGCTGAAGAAAAGCAGAAGTTGAATAAGAAGTATTTGAAAAAGCAGAAAATGCAGAAGAAACAGAAGAAGATAAAGAAGAAGAAGAAGGAGATGTAGAACAACCAGATGAAGAAGAAGAACTAGAAGAACGAGAACAAGAAGAAGAACAGAAGAATTAGATGAAAAAGGAGAAATAGAAAAAGAATAGGACGAAAAAGCAGATGTAACAGAAAAATAAGCAAAATAAGCAGAAATAACAGAAGAATAAGCTGAAGAAGATGCAGAAGAAGCAGCAGAAAAAGAGAAAATGGAAAAGCATAACATGAAGAAGAAGGCAAATGAGAAATAGAACTACAAGAAGAACAACAAGAAGAAGAAAAGCAAGAAGTAGAAACCGAAGAATAAGAGGAAAAAGCAGAAATAACAGAAGATTAAGCCGAAAAAGGAGAAATAACAGAAGTATAAGCCGAAAATACAGAAATAACACATGTATAAGATGAAGAAGCAGAAAAAGAAGAAGAAAGGATGAAGTAATTGAAAATGAATACAATGCGGAAGAAACAGAAGAAGAAGAAGAAGAAGAAGAAGAAGAAGAAGAAGAAGAAGAAGAAGAAGAAGAAGAAGAAGAAGAAGAAGAAGAAGAAGAGGATGTAGAAATACAAGAAGAACAAGAAGAAGTAGAAGAACAAGAATGAAGACACAGAAGAATTAGATGAAAAAGAAGAAATTACATAAGAATAAGCCGAAAAAGCAGAAATAACACTTGAATATGCTGAAGGAGAAGAAGCAGAAGAAGATGAAGTAATTGAAAAAGCAGAAATTGTAGAAGATACAGAAGAGATGAAGAAGAAGATGGGGATGTAGAACTACAAGGAGAACAAGAAGAACTAGAAGAACAAGAAGAACAAGAAGTAGAAACAGAAGAGTAAGGTGAAAACGCACAAATCATAGAAGAATCAGCTGAAGAAGTAGAAGACGCAGAATGAGAAGAAGTGATTGAAAAAGCAGAAAATGCAGAAGAAACAGAAGAAGTTGAGGAAGACGACGAAGGGGATATAGAACTACAAGAAGAACAAGAAGAAGTAGAAGAACAAGAAGAACAAGAAGAAGACACAGAAGAATTAGATGAAAAAGCAGAAATTACAGAAGAAGGGGATGTAGAACTACAAGAAGAACAAGAGGAAGTAGAAGAACAAGAAGAACAAGAAGAAGACACAGAAGAATTAAATGAAAAAGCAGAAATTACAGAAGAATAAGCTGAAAAAGCAGAAATAACACTTGAATAAGCTGAAGAAGTAGCAGAAAAAGCAGAAGAAGATGAATTAATTGAAAAAGCAGAAATTGCAGAAGATACAGAAGAAGATGATGAAGAAGAAGGGGATGTAGAATACAAGAAGAATAAGAAGAACTAGAAGAACATGGATAACAAGAAGTGGAAACCGAAGAATAAGATTAAAACGCAGAAATAACAGAAGAATAAGCTGAAGAAAAGCAGAAGTAGAATAAGAAGTATTTGAAAAAGCAGAAAATGCAGAAGAAACAGAAGATGAAGAAGAAGAAGAAGAAGAAGAAGAAGAAGAAGAAGAAGAAGAAGAAGAAGAAGAAGAAGAAGAAGAAGAAGAAGAAGAAGAAGGAGATGTAGAACAAGCAGATGAAGAAGAAGAAACAGAAGAATTTGATGAAAAAGCAGAAATAGAAAAAGAAGAGGCCGATAAAGCAGAAATAACAGAAGGATAAGCCGAAAAAAGCAGAAATAACAGAAGATTAAGCCGAGAAAGGTCAAATAACAGAAATATAAACCGAAAATGTAGAAATTACAGAAGAATAAGCCGAAAAATCAGACATAACACATGAATAAGCTGAAGAAGAAGAAGAAGAAGAAGAAAATGAGGTAATTGAAAATGCAGAAAATGTGGAAGAAACAGAAAGAGATGAAGAAGAAGAAGATGGCGATGTAGAACTACAAGGAGAACAAGAAGAACTAGAAGAACAAGAGGAACAAGAAGTAGAAACAGAAGAATAAGATGAAAACGCACAAATAACAGAAGAATAAGCTGAAGAAGAAGTAGAAGAAGCAGAAGGAGAAGAAGTGATTGAAAAAGCAGAAAATGAGAAGAAACAGAAGAAGATGAGCAAGACGAAGAAGGGGATGTAGAAATACAAGAAGAACAAGAAGAAGTAAAAGAACAAGAAGAATACAAAGAAGAATTAGATGAAAAAGCAGAAATTAGAGAATAAGCCGAAAAACCAGAAATAACACTTGAATAAGCTGAAGAAGAAGCATAAGAAGAGAAGAAGATGAAGTAATTGAAAAAGCATAACATGCAGAAGAAAAAAAAAGAAGAATGAGAAGGATATGTAGAACTACAAGAAGAACAAGAAGAACAAGATGTAGAAACCGAAGAATAAGACATAAAAGCAGAAATAACAGAAGATTAAGCCGAAAAAGGAGAAATAACAGAAGTATAAGCCGAACATGCAGAAATTACAGAAGAATAAGCGAAAAAGCAGAAATCACTCATGAATAAATTGAAGATGAAGCAGAAGAAGTAGAAGAAGAAGAAGAAGAAGCGATGAAGTAATTGAAAATGCAGACAATGCGGATGAAATAGAAGAAGATGAAGAAGAAGAAGATGGGGATGTAGAAATACAAGGAGAACAAGAAGAATTAGAAGAACAAGAAGATCAAGAAGTAGAAACAGAAGAATAAGATGAAAACGCAGAAATACCAGAAGAATAAGCTGAAGAAAAGAAGAAGAAGTTGAATAAGAAGAAGGATTTGAAAAAGCAGAAAATGCAGAAGAAACAGAAGATAAAGAAGAAGAAGAAGGAGATGTAGAACAACCAGATGAAGAAGAAGAACTGGAACAAGAACAAAAAGAAGAAACAGAAGAATGAGATGAAAAGGAGAAATAGAAAAAGAATAGGCCGAAAAAGCAGAAATAACAGAAGAATAAGCAAAATAAGCAGAAATAACAGAAGAATAAGCTGAAGAAGATGCAGAAGCAGCAGCAGCAGAAGAAGTAATTGGAAAAGCATAACGTGCAGAGAAGCAGAAGAAGAAGGCGAATGAGATGTAGAACTACAAGAAGAACAAGAAGAAGAAGAAAAGCACAAAGTAGAAACCGAAGAATGAGAGGAAAAAGCAGAAATAACAGAAGATTAACCCGAAAAAGGAGAAATATCAGAAGTATAAGCCGAAAATGCAGAAATTACTGAAGAATAAGCCGAAAAAGTAGAAATAACACATGAATAAGTTGAAGAAGAAGCAGAAGAAGAAGAAGAAGCAGCGATGAAGTAATTGAAAATGCAGAAAAAGCGGAAGTAACAGAAGATGATGTACAAGAAGAAGATGGGGATGTAGAACTACAAGGAGAACAAGAAGAACTAGAAGAACAAGAAGTAGAAACAGAAGAATAAGATGAAAACGCACAAATAACAGAAGAATAATCTGAAGAAGTAGTAGAAGAAGCAGTAGGAGAAGTGATTGAAAAAGCAGAAAATGCAGAAGAAACAGAAGAAGATGAAGAGGACGAAGAAGGGGATGTAGAACTACAAGAAGATCAAGAAGAAGTAGAAGAACTAGAAGAACAAGAAGAAGAAACAGAAGAATTAGATGAAAAAGCAGAAATTACAGAAGAATAAGCTGAAGAAAAGCAGAAGTTGAATAAGAAGTATTTGAAAAAGCAGAAAATGCAGAAGAAACAGAAGAAGATAAAGAAGAAGAAGAAGGAGATGTAGAACAACCAGATGAAGAAGAAGAACTAGAAGAACGAGAACAAGAAGAAGAACAGAAGAATTAGATGAAAAAGGAGAAATAGAAAAAGAATAGGACGAAAAAGCAGATGTAACAGAAAAATAAGCAAAATAAGCAGAAATAACAGAAGAATAAGCTGAAGAAGATGCAGAAGAAGCAGCAGAAAAAGAGAAAATGGAAAAGCATAACATGAAGAAGAAGGCAAATGAGAAATAGAACTACAAGAAGAACAACAAGAAGAAGAAAAGCAAGAAGTAGAAACCGAAGAATAAGAGGAAAAAGCAGAAATAACAGAAGATTAAGCCGAAAAAGGAGAAATAACAGAAGTATAAGCCGAAAATACAGAAATAACACATGTATAAGATGAAGAAGCAGAAAAAGAAGAAGAAAGGATGAAGTAATTGAAAATGAATACAATGCGGAAGAAACAGAAGAAGAAGAAGAAGAAGAAGAAGAAGAAGAAGAAGAAGAAGAAGAAGAAGAAGAAGAAGAAGAAGAAGAAGAAGAAGAAGAAGAGGAAGAAGAAGAAGAAGAAGAAGAAGAAGAAGAAGAAGAAGCAGAAGAGGAGGAGGATGTAGAAATACAAGAAGAACAAGAAGAAGTAGAAGAACAAGAATGAAGACACAGAAGAATTAGATGAAAAAGAAGAAATTACATAAGAATAAGCCGAAAAAGCAGAAATAACACTTGAATATGCTGAAGGAGAAGAAGCAGAAGAAGATGAAGTAATTGAAAAAGCAGAAATTGTAGAAGATACCGAAGAGATGAAGAAGAAGATGGGGATGTAGAACTACAAGGAGAACAAGAAGAACTAGAAGAACAAGAAGAACAAGAAGTAGAAACAGAAGAGTAAGGTGAAAACGGACAAATCATAGAAGAATCAGCTGAAGAAGTAGAAGACGCAGAATGAGAAGAAGTGATTGAAAAAGCAGAAAATGCAGAAGAAACAGAAGAAGTTGAGGAAGACGACGAAGGGGATATAGAACTACAAGAAGAACAAGAAGAAGTAGAAGAACAAGAAGAACAAGAAGAAGACACAGAAGAATTAGATGAAAAAGCAGAAATTACAGAAGAAGGGGATGTAGAACTACAAGAAGAACAAGAGGAAGTAGAAGAACAAGAAGAACAAGAAGAAGACACAGAAGAATTAAATGAAAAAGCAGAAATTACAGAAGAATAAGCTGAAAAAGCAGAAATAACACTTGAATAAGCTGAAGAAGTAGCAGAAAAAGAAGAAGAAGATGAATTAATTGAAAAAGCAGAAATTGCAGAAGATACAGAAGAAGATGATGAAGAAGAAGGGGATGTAGAATACAAGAAGAATAAGAAGAACTAGAAGAACATGGATAACAAGAAGTGGAAACCGAAGAATAAGATTAAAACGCAGAAATAACAGAAGAATAAGCTGAAGAAAAGCAGAAGTAGAATAAGAAGTATTTGAAAAAGCAGAAAATGCAGAAGAAACAGAAGAAGAAGAAGAAGAAGAAGAAGAAGAAGAAGAAGAAGAAGAAGAAGAAGAAGAAGAAGAAGAAGAAGAAGAAGAAGAAGAAGAAGAAGAAGAAGAAGA
Source organism: Talpa europaea (assembly GCF_964194135.1). NCBI lineage: Eukaryota > Metazoa > Chordata > Mammalia > Eulipotyphla > Talpidae > Talpa > Talpa europaea. The sequence continues at coordinate 19,304 of NW_028167852.1, forward strand.
AGAAGAAGAAGAAGAAGGAGATGTAGAACAAGCAGATGAAGAAGAAGAAACAGAAGAATTTGATGAAAAAGCAGAAATAGAAAAAGAAGAGGCCGATAAAGCAGAAATAACAGAAGGATAAGCCGAAAAAAAGCAGAAATAACAGAAGATTAAGCCGAGAAAGGTCAAATAACAGAAATATAAACCGAAAATGTAGAAATTACAGAAGAATAAGCCGAAAAATCAGACATAACACATGAATAAGCTGAAGAAGAAGAAGAAGAAGAAGAAAATGAGGTAATTGAAAATGCAGAAAATGTGGAAGAAACAGAAAGAGATGAAGAAGAAGAAGATGGCGATGTAGAACTACAAGGAGAACAAGAAGAACTAGAAGAACAAGAGGAACAAGAAGTAGAAACAGAAGAATAAGATGAAAACGCACAAATAACAGAAGAATAAGCTGAAGAAGAAGTAGAAGAAGCAGAAGGAGAAGAAGTGATTGAAAAAGCAGAAAATGAGAAGAAACAGAAGAAGATGAGCAAGACGAAGAAGGGGATGTAGAAATACAAGAAGAACAAGAAGAAGTAAAAGAACAAGAAGAATACAAAGAAGAATTAGATGAAAAAGCAGAAATTAGAGAATAAGCCGAAAAACCAGAAATAACACTTGAATAAGCTGAAGAAGAAGCATAAGAAGAGAAGAAGATGAAGTAATTGAAAAAGCATAACATGCAGAAGAAAAAAAAAGAAGAATGAGAAGGATATGTAGAACTACAAGAAGAACAAGAAGAACAAGATGTAGAAACCGAAGAATAAGACATAAAAGCAGAAATAACAGAAGATTAAGCCGAAAAAGGAGAAATAACAGAAGTATAAGCCGAACATGCAGAAATTACAGAAGAATAAGCGAAAAAGCAGAAATCACTCATGAATAAATTGAAGATGAAGCAGAAGAAGTAGAAGAAGAAGAAGAAGAAGCGATGAAGTAATTGAAAATGCAGACAATGCGGATGAAATAGAAGAAGATGAAGAAGAAGAAGATGGGGATGTAGAAATACAAGGAGAACAAGAAGAATTAGAAGAACAAGAAGATCAAGAAGTAGAAACAGAAGAATAAGATGAAAACGCAGAAATACCAGAAGAATAAGCTGAAGAAAAGAAGAAGAAGTTGAATAAGAAGAAGGATTTGAAAAAGCAGAAAATGCAGAAGAAACAGAAGATAAAGAAGAAGAAGAAGGAGATGTAGAACAACCAGATGAAGAAGAAGAACTGGAACAAGAACAAAAAGAAGAAACAGAAGAATGAGATGAAAAGGAGAAATAGAAAAAGAATAGGCCGAAAAAGCAGAAATAACAGAAGAATAAGCAAAATAAGCAGAAATAACAGAAGAATAAGCTGAAGAAGATGCAGAAGCAGCAGCAGCAGAAGAAGTAATTGGAAAAGCATAACGTGCAGAGAAGCAGAAGAAGAAGGCGAATGAGATGTAGAACTACAAGAAGAACAAGAAGAAGAAGAAAAGCACAAAGTAGAAACCGAAGAATGAGAGGAAAAAGCAGAAATAACAGAAGATTAACCCGAAAAAGGAGAAATATCAGAAGTATAAGCCGAAAATGCAGAAATTACTGAAGAATAAGCCGAAAAAGTAGAAATAACACATGAATAAGTTGAAGAAGAAGCAGAAGAAGAAGAAGAAGCAGCGATGAAGTAATTGAAAATGCAGAAAAAGCGGAAGTAACAGAAGATGATGTACAAGAAGAAGATGGGGATGTAGAACTACAAGGAGAACAAGAAGAACTAGAAGAACAAGAAGTAGAAACAGAAGAATAAGATGAAAACGCACAAATAACAGAAGAATAATCTGAAGAAGTAGTAGAAGAAGCAGTAGGAGAAGTGATTGAAAAAGCAGAAAATGCAGAAGAAACAGAAGAAGATGAAGAGGACGAAGAAGGGGATGTAGAACTACAAGAAGATCAAGAAGAAGTAGAAGAACTAGAAGAACAAGAAGAAGAAACAGAAGAATTAGATGAAAAAGCAGAAATTACAGAAGAATAAGCTGAAGAAAAGCAGAAGTTGAATAAGAAGTATTTGAAAAAGCAGAAAATGCAGAAGAAACAGAAGAAGATAAAGAAGAAGAAGAAGGAGATGTAGAACAACCAGATGAAGAAGAAGAACTAGAAGAACGAGAACAAGAAGAAGAACAGAAGAATTAGATGAAAAAGGAGAAATAGAAAAAGAATAGGACGAAAAAGCAGATGTAACAGAAAAATAAGCAAAATAAGCAGAAATAACAGAAGAATAAGCTGAAGAAGATGCAGAAGAAGCAGCAGAAAAAGAGAAAATGGAAAAGCATAACATGAAGAAGAAGGCAAATGAGAAATAGAACTACAAGAAGAACAACAAGAAGAAGAAAAGCAAGAAGTAGAAACCGAAGAATAAGAGGAAAAAGCAGAAATAACAGAAGATTAAGCCGAAAAAGGAGAAATAACAGAAGTATAAGCCGAAAATACAGAAATAACACATGTATAAGATGAAGAAGCAGAAAAAGAAGAAGAAAGGATGAAGTAATTGAAAATGAATACAATGCGGAAGAAACAGAAGAAGAAGAAGAAGAAGAAGAAGAAGAAGAAGAAGAAGAAGAAGAAGAAGAAGAAGAAGAAGAAGAAGAAGAAGAAGAAGAAGAAGAAGAAGAAGAGGATGTAGAAATACAAGAAGAACAAGAAGAAGTAGAAGAACAAGAATGAAGACACAGAAGAATTAGATGAAAAAGAAGAAATTACATAAGAATAAGCCGAAAAAGCAGAAATAACACTTGAATATGCTGAAGGAGAAGAAGCAGAAGAAGATGAAGTAATTGAAAAAGCAGAAATTGTAGAAGATACAGAAGAGATGAAGAAGAAGATGGGGATGTAGAACTACAAGGAGAACAAGAAGAACTAGAAGAACAAGAAGAACAAGAAGTAGAAACAGAAGAGTAAGGTGAAAACGCACAAATCATAGAAGAATCAGCTGAAGAAGTAGAAGACGCAGAATGAGAAGAAGTGATTGAAAAAGCAGAAAATGCAGAAGAAACAGAAGAAGTTGAGGAAGACGACGAAGGGGATATAGAACTACAAGAAGAACAAGAAGAAGTAGAAGAACAAGAAGAACAAGAAGAAGACACAGAAGAATTAGATGAAAAAGCAGAAATTACAGAAGAAGGGGATGTAGAACTACAAGAAGAACAAGAGGAAGTAGAAGAACAAGAAGAACAAGAAGAAGACACAGAAGAATTAAATGAAAAAGCAGAAATTACAGAAGAATAAGCTGAAAAAGCAGAAATAACACTTGAATAAGCTGAAGAAGTAGCAGAAAAAGCAGAAGAAGATGAATTAATTGAAAAAGCAGAAATTGCAGAAGATACAGAAGAAGATGATGAAGAAGAAGGGGATGTAGAATACAAGAAGAATAAGAAGAACTAGAAGAACATGGATAACAAGAAGTGGAAACCGAAGAATAAGATTAAAACGCAGAAATAACAGAAGAATAAGCTGAAGAAAAGCAGAAGTAGAATAAGAAGTATTTGAAAAAGCAGAAAATGCAGAAGAAACAGAAGATGAAGAAGAAGAAGAAGAAGAAGAAGAAGAAGAAGAAGAAGAAGAAGAAGAAGAAGAAGAAGAAGAAGAAGAAGAAGAAGAAGAAGAAGAAGAAGAAGAAGAAGAAGAAGGAGATGTAGAACAAGCAGATGAAGAAGAAGAAACAGAAGAATTTGATGAAAAAGCAGAAATAGAAAAAGAAGAGGCCGATAAAGCAGAAATAACAGAAGGATAAGCCGAAAAAAGCAGAAATAACAGAAGATTAAGCCGAGAAAGGTCAAATAACAGAAATATAAACCGAAAATGTAGAAATTACAGAAGAATAAGCCGAAAAATCAGACATAACACATGAATAAGCTGAAGAAGAAGAAGAAGAAGAAGAAAATGAGGTAATTGAAAATGCAGAAAATGTGGAAGAAACAGAAAGAGATGAAGAAGAAGAAGATGGCGATGTAGAACTACAAGGAGAACAAGAAGAACTAGAAGAACAAGAGGAACAAGAAGTAGAAACAGAAGAATAAGATGAAAACGCACAAATAACAGAAGAATAAGCTGAAGAAGAAGTAGAAGAAGCAGAAGGAGAAGAAGTGATTGAAAAAGCAGAAAATGAGAAGAAACAGAAGAAGATGAGCAAGACGAAGAAGGGGATGTAGAAATACAAGAAGAACAAGAAGAAGTAAAAGAACAAGAAGAATACAAAGAAGAATTAGATGAAAAAGCAGAAATTAGAGAATAAGCCGAAAAACCAGAAATAACACTTGAATAAGCTGAAGAAGAAGCATAAGAAGAGAAGAAGATGAAGTAATTGAAAAAGCATAACATGCAGAAGAAAAAAAACGAAGAATGAGAAGGATATGTAGAACTACAAGAAGAACAAGAAGAACAAGATGTAGAAACCGAAGAATAAGACATAAAAGCAGAAATAACAGAAGATTAAGCCGAAAAAGGAGAAATAACAGAAGTATAAGCCGAACATGCAGAAATTACAGAACAATAAGCGAAAAAGCAGAAATCACTCATGAATAAATTGAAGATGAAGCAGAAGAAGAAGAAGAAGAAGAAGAAGAAGCGATGAAGTAATTGAAAATGCAGACAATGCGGATGAAATAGAAGAAGATGAAGAAGAAGAAGATGGGGATGTAGAAATACAAGGAGAACAAGAAGAATTAGAAGAACAAGAAGATCAAGAAGTAGAAACAGAAGAATAAGATGAAAACGCAGAAATACCAGAAGAATAAGCTGAAGAAAAGAAGAAGAAGTTGAATAAGAAGAAGGATTTGAAAAAGCAGAAAATGCAGAAGAAACAGAAGATAAAGAAGAAGAAGAAGGAGATGTAGAACAACCAGATGAAGAAGAAGAACTGGAACAAGAACAAAAAGAAGAAACAGAAGAATGAGATGAAAAGGAGAAATAGAAAAAGAATAGGCCGAAAAAGCAGAAATAACAGAAGAATAAGCAAAATAAGCAGAAATAACAGAAGAATAAGCTGAAGAAGATGCAGAAGCAGCAGCAGCAGAAGAAGTAATTGGAAAAGCATAACGTGCAGAGAAGCAGAAGAAGAAGGCGAATGAGATGTAGAACTACAAGAAGAACAAGAAGAAGAAGAAAAGCACAAAGTAGAAACCGAAGAATGAGAGGAAAAAGCAGAAATAACAGAAGATTAACCCGAAAAAGGAGAAATATCAGAAGTATAAGCCGAAAATGCAGAAATTACTGAAGAATAAGCCGAAAAAGTAGAAATAACACATGAATAAGTTGAAGAAGAAGCAGAAGAAGAAGAAGAAGCAGCGATGAAGTAATTGAAAATGCAGAAAAAGCGGAAGTAACAGAAGATGATGTACAAGAAGAAGATGGGGATGTAGAACTACAAGGAGAACAAGAAGAACTAGAAGAACAAGAAGTAGAAACAGAAGAATAAGATGAAAACGCACAAATAACAGAAGAATAATCTGAAGAAGTAGTAGAAGAAGCAGTAGGAGAAGTGATTGAAAAAGCAGAAAATGCAGAAGAAACAGAAGAAGATGAAGAGGACGAAGAAGGGGATGTAGAACTACAAGAAGATCAAGAAGAAGTAGAAGAACTAGAAGAACAAGAAGAAGAAACAGAAGAATTAGATGAAAAAGCAGAAATTACAGAAGAATAAGCTGAAGAAAAGCAGAAGTTGAATAAGAAGTATTTGAAAAAGCAGAAAATGCAGAAGAAACAGAAGAAGATAAAGAAGAAGAAGAAGGAGATGTAGAACAACCAGATGAAGAAGAAGAACTAGAAGAACGAGAAGAAGAAGAAGAACAGAAGAATTAGATGAAAAAGGAGAAATAGAAAAAGAATAGGACGAAAAAGCAGATGTAACAGAAAAATAAGCAAAATAAGCAGAAATAACAGAAGAATAAGCTGAAGAAGATGCAGAAGAAGCAGCAGAAAAAGAGAAAATGGAAAAGCATAACATGAAGAAGAAGGCAAATGAGAAATAGAACTACAAGAAGAACAACAAGAAGAAGAAAAGCAAGAAGTAGAAACCGAAGAATAAGAGGAAAAAGCAGAAATAACAGAAGATTAAGCCGAAAAAGGAGAAATAACAGAAGTATAAGCCGAAAATACAGAAATAACACATGTATAAGATGAAGAAGCAGAAAAAGAAGAAGAAAGGATGAAGTAATTGAAAATGAATACAATGCGGAAGAAACAGAAGAAGAAGAAGAAGAAGAAGAAGAAGAAGAAGAAGAAGAAGAAGAAGAAGAAGAAGAAGAAGAAGAAGAAGAAGAAGAGGAAGAAGAAGAAGAAGAAGAAGAAGAAGAAGAAGCAGAAGAGGAGGAGGATGTAGAAATACAAGAAGAACAAGAAGAAGTAGAAGAACAAGAATGAAGACACAGAAGAATTAGATGAAAAAGAAGAAATTACATAAGAATAAGCCGAAAAAGCAGAAATAACACTTGAATATGCTGAAGGAGAAGAAGCAGAAGAAGATGAAGTAATTGAAAAAGCAGAAATTGTAGAAGATACCGAAGAGATGAAGAAGAAGATGGGGATGTAGAACTACAAGGAGAACAAGAAGAACTAGAAGAACAAGAAGAACAAGAAGTAGAAACAGAAGAGTAAGGTGAAAACGGACAAATCATAGAAGAATCAGCTGAAGAAGTAGAAGACGCAGAATGAGAAGAAGTGATTGAAAAAGCAGAAAATGCAGAAGAAACAGAAGAAGTTGAGGAAGACGACGAAGGGGATATAGAACTACAAGAAGAACAAGAAGAAGTAGAAGAACAAGAAGAACAAGAAGAAGACACAGAAGAATTAGATGAAAAAGCAGAAATTACAGAAGAAGGGGATGTAGAACTACAAGAAGAACAAGAGGAAGTAGAAGAACAAGAAGAACAAGAAGAAGACACAGAAGAATTAAATGAAAAAGCAGAAATTACAGAAGAATAAGCTGAAAAAGCAGAAATAACACTTGAATAAGCTGAAGAAGTAGCAGAAAAAGAAGAAGAAGATGAATTAATTGAAAAAGCAGAAATTGCAGAAGATACAGAAGAAGATGATGAAGAAGAAGGGGATGTAGAATACAAGAAGAATAAGAAGAACTAGAAGAACATGGATAACAAGAAGTGGAAACCGAAGAATAAGATTAAAACGCAGAAATAACAGAAGAATAAGCTGAAGAAAAGCAGAAGTAGAATAAGAAGTATTTGAAAAAGCAGAAAATGCAGAAGAAACAGAAGAAGAAGAAGAAGAAGAAGAAGAAGAAGAAGAAGAAGAAGAAGAAGAAGAAGAAGAAGAAGAAGAAGAAGAAGAAGAAGAAGAAGAAGAAGAAGAAGAAGAAGAAGAAGAAGGAGATGTAGAACAAGCAGATGAAGAAGAAGAAACAGAAGAATTTGATGAAAAAGCAGAAATAGAAAAAGAAGAGGCCGATAAAGCAGAAATAACAGAAGGATAAGCCGAAAAAAGCAGAAATAACAGAAGATTAAGCCGAGAAAGGTCAAATAACAGAAATATAAACCGAAAATGTAGAAATTACAGAAGAATAAGCCGAAAAATCAGACATAACACATGAATAAGCTGAAGAAGAAGCAGAAGAAGAAGAAAATGAGGTAATTGAAAATGCAGAAAATGTGGAAGAAACAGAAAGAGATGAAGAAGAAGAAGATGGCGATGTAGAACTACAAGGAGAACAAGAAGAACTAGAAGAACAAGAGGAACAAGAAGTAGAAACAGAAGAATAAGATGAAAACGCACAAATAACAGAAGAATAAGCTGAAGAAGAAGTAGAAGAAGCAGAAGGAGAAGAAGTGATTGAAAAAGCAGAAAATGAGAAGAAACAGAAGAAGATGAGCAAGACGAAGAAGGGGATGTAGAAATACAAGAAAAACAAGAAGAAGTAAAAGAACAAGAAGAACAAGAAGAATACAAAGAAGAATTAGATGAAAAAGCAGAAATTAGAGAATAAGCCGAAAAACCAGAAATAACACTTGAATAAGCTGAAGAAGAAGCATAAGAAGAGAAGAAGATGAAGTAATTGAAAAAGCATAACATGCAGAAGAAAAAAAAGAAGAATGAGAAGGATATGTAGAACTACAAGAAGAACAAGAAGAACAAGATGTAGAAACCGAAGAATAAGACATAAAAGCAGAAATAACAGAAGATTAAGCCGAAAAAGGAGAAATAACAGAAGTATAAGCCGAACATGCAGAAATTACAGAAGAATAAGCGAAAAAGCAGAAATCACTCATGAATAAATTGAAGATGAAGCAGAAGAAGAAGAAGAAGAAGAAGAAGAAGAAGCGATGAAGTAATTGAAAATGCAGACAATGCGGATGAAATAGAAGAAGATGAAGAAGAAGAAGATGGGGATGTAGAAATACAAGGAGAACAAGAAGAATTAGAAGAACAAGAAGATCAAGAAGTAGAAACAGAAGAATAAGATGAAAACGCAGAAATACCAGAAGAATAAGCTGAAGAAAAGAAGAAGAAGTTGAATAAGAAGAAGGATTTGAAAAAGCAGAAAATGCAGAAGAAACAGAAGATAAAGAAGAAGAAGAAGGAGATGTAGAACAACCAGATGAAGAAGAAGAACTGGAACAAGAACAAAAAGAAGAAACAGAAGAATGAGATGAAAAGGAGAAATAGAAAAAGAATAGGCCGAAAAAGCAGAAATAACAGAAGAATAAGCAAAATAAGCAGAAATAACAGAAGAATAAGCTGAAGAAGATGCAGAAGCAGCAGCAGCAGAAGAAGTAATTGGAAAAGCATAACGTGCAGAGAAGCAGAAGAAGAAGGCGAATGAGATGTAGAACTACAAGAAGAACAAGAAGAAGAAGAAAAGCACGAAGTAGAAACCCAAGAATGAGAGGAAAAAGCAGAAATAACAGAAGATTAACCCGAAAAAGGAGAAATATAGAAGTATAAGCCGAAAATGCAGAAATTACTGAAGAATAAGCCGAAAAAGTAGAAATAACACATGAATAAGTTGAAGAAGAAGCAGAAGCAGAAGAAGAAGAAGCAGCGATGAAGTTATTGAAAATGCAGAAAAAGCGGAAGTAACAGAAGATGATGTACAAGAAGAAGATGGGGATGTAGAACTACAAGGAGAACAAGAAGATCTATAAGAACAAGAAGTAGAAACAGTAGAATAAGATGAAAACGCACAAATAACAGAAGAATAATCTGAAGAAGTAGTAGAAGAAGCAGTAGGAGAAGTGATTGAAAAAGCAGAAAATGCAGAAGAAACAGAAGAAGATGAAGAGGACGAAGAAGGGGATGTAGAACTACAAGAAGATCAAGAAGAAGTAGAAGAACTAGAAGAACAAGAAGAAGAAACAGAAGAATTAGATGAAAAAGCAGAAATTACAGAAGAATAAGCTGAAGAAAAGCAGAAGTTGTATAAGAAGTATTTGAAAAAGCAGAAAATGCAGAAGAAACAGAAGAAGATAAAGAAGAAGAAGAAGGAGATGTAGAACAACCAGATGAAGAAGAAGAACTAGAAGAACAAGAACAAGAAGAAGAAACAGAAGAATTAGATGAAAAAGGAGAAATAGAAAAAGAATAGGCCGAAAAAGCAGATGTAACAGAAAAATAAGCAAAATAAGCAGAAATAACAGAAGAATAAGCTGAAGAAGATGCAGAAGAAGCAGCAGAAAAAGAGAAAATGGAAAAGCATAACATGAAGAAGAAGGCAAATGAGACATAGAACTACAAGAAGAACAAGAAGAAGAAGAAAAGCAAGAAGTAGAAACCGAAGAATAAGAGGAAAAAGCAGAAATAACAGAAGATTAAGCCGAAAAAGGAGAAATAACAGAAGCATAAGACGAAAATGCAGAAATAACACATGTATAAGATGAAGAAGCAGAAGAAGAAGAAGAAGGGATGAAGTAATTGAAAATGAATACAATGCGGAAGAAACAGAAGAAGAAGAAGAAGATGAAGAAGAAGAAGAAGAAGAAGAAGAAGAAGAAGAAGAAGAAGAAGAAGAAGAAGAAGAAGAAGAAGAAGAAGAAGAAGAAGAAGAAGAGGATGTAGAAATACAAGAAGAACAAGAAGAAGTAGAAGAACAAGAATGAAGACACAGAAGAATTAGATGAAAAAGAAGAAATTACATAAGAATAAGCCGAAAAAGCAGAAATAACACTTGAATATGCTGAAGGAGAAGAAGCAGAAGAAGATGAAGTAATTGAAAAAGCAGAAATTGCAGAAGATACAGAAGAGATGAAGAAGAAGATGGGGTTGTAGAACTACAAGGAGAACAAGAAGAACTAGAAGAACAAGAAGAACAAGAAGTAGAAACAGAAGAATAAGGTGAAAACGCACAAATCATAGAAGAATCAGCTGAAGAAGTAGAAGACGCAGAATGAGAAGAAGTGATTGAAAAAGCAGAAAATGCAGAAGAAACAGAAGAAGTTGAGGAAGACGACGAAGGGGATATAGAACTACAAGAAGAACAAGAAGAAGTAGAAGAACAAGAAGAACAAGAAGAAGACACAGAAGAATTAGATGAAAAAGCAGAAATTACAGAAGAAGGGGATGTAGAACTACAAGAAGAACAAGAGGAAGTAGAAGAACAAGAAGAACAAGAAGAAGACACAGAAGAATTAAATGAAAAAGCAGAAATTACAGAAGAATAAGCTGAAAAAGCAGAAATAACACTTGAATAAGCTGAAGAAGTAGCAGAAAAAGCAGAAGAAGATGAATTAATTGAAAAAGCAGAAATTGCAGAAGATACAGAAGAAGATGATGAAGAAGAAGGGGATGTAGAATACAAGAAGAATAAGAAGAACTAGAAGAACATGGATAACAAGAAGTGGAAACCGAAGAATAAGATTAAAACGCAGAAATAACAGAAGAATAAGCTGAAGAAAAGCAGAAGTAGAATAAGAAGTATTTGAAAAAGCAGAAAATGCAGAAGAAACAGAAGATGAAGAAGAAGAAGAAGAAGAAGAAGAAGAAGAAGAAGAAGAAGAAGAAGAAGAAGAAGAAGAAGAAGAAGAAGAAGAAGAAGAAGAAGAAGAAGAAGAAGAAGAAGAAGAAGAAATAGAAGGAGATGTAGAACAAGCAGATGAAGAAGAAGAACTAGAAGAACAAGAAGAAGAAACAGAAGAATTTGATGAAAAAGCAGAAATAGAAAAAGAAGAGGCCGATAAAGCAGAAATAACAGAAGGATAAGCCGAAAAAAGCAGAAATAACAGAAAATTAAGCCGAGAAAGGTCAAATAACAGAAATATAAACCGAAAATGTAGAAATTACAGAAGAATAAGCCGAAAAAGCAGACATAACACATGAATAAGCTGAAGAAGAAGCAGAAGAAGAAGAAAATGAGGTAATTGAAAATGCTGAAAATGTGGAAGAAACAGAAAGAGATGAAGAAGAAGAAGATGGCGATGTAGAACTACAAGGAGAACAAGAAGAACTAGAAGAACAAGAGGAACAAGAAGTAGAAACAGAAGAATAAGATGAAAACGCACAAATAACAGAAGAATAAGCTGAAGAAGAAGTAGAAGAAGCAGAAGGAGAAGAAGTGATTGAAAAAGCAGAAAATGAGAAGAAACAGAAGAAGATGAGCAAGACGAAGAAGATGTAGAAATACAAGAAGAACAAGAAGAAGTAAAAGAACAAGAAGAACAAGAAGAATACAAAGAAGAATTAGATGAAAAAGCAGAAATTAGAGAATAAGCCGAAAAACCAGAAATAACACTTGAATAAGCTGAAGAAGAAGCATAAGAAGAGAAGAAGATGAAGTAATTGAAAAAGCATAACATGCAGAAGAAAAAAAAGAAGAATGAGAAGGATATGTAGAACTACAAGAAGAACAAGAAGAACAAGATGTAGAAACCGAAGAATAAGACATAAAAGCAGAAATAACAGAAGATTAAGCCGAAAAAGGAGAAATAACAGAAGTATAAGCCGAACATGCAGAAATTACAGAAGAATAAGCGAAAAAGCAGAAATCACTCATGAATAAATTGAAGATGAAGCAGAAGAAGCAGAAGAAGAAGAAGAAGAAGAAGCGATGAAGTAATTGAAAATGCAGACAATGCGGATGAAATAGAAGAAGATGAAGAAGAAGAAGATGGGGATGTAGAAATACAAGGAGAACAAGAAGAATTAGAAGAACAAGAAGATCAAGAAGTAGAAACAGAAGAATAAGATGAAAACGCAGAAATACCAGAAGAATAAGCTGAAGAAAAGAAGAAGAAGTTGAATAAGAAGAAGGATTTGAAAAAGCAGAAAATGCAGAAGAAACAGAAGATAAAGAAGAAGAAGAAGGAGATGTAGAACAACCAGATGAAGAAGAAGAACTGGAACAAGAACAAAAAGAAGAAACAGAAGAATAAGATGAAAAGGAGAAATAGAAAAAGAATAGGCCGAAAAAGCAGAAATAACAGAAGAATAAGCAAAATAAGCAGAAATAACAGAAGAATAAGCTGAAGAAGATGCAGAAGCAGCAGCAGCAGAAGAAGTAATTGGAAAAGCATAACGTGCAGAGAAGCAGAAGAAGAAGGCGAATGAGATGTAGAACTACAAGAAGAACAAGAAGAAGAAGAAAAGCACGAAGTAGAAACCCAAGAATGAGAGGAAAAAGCAGAAATAACAGAAGATTAACCCGAAAAAGGAGAACTATCAGAAGTATAAGCCGAAAATGCAGAAATTACTGAAGAATAAGCCGAAAAAGTAGAAATAACATATGAATAAGTTGAAGAAGAAGCAGAAGAAGAAGAAGAAGAAGCAGCGATGAAGTAATTGAAAATGCAGAAAAAGCGGAAGTAACAGAAGATGATGTACAAGAAGAAGATGGGGATGTAGAACTACAAGGAGAACAAGAAGATCTAGAAGAACAAGAAGTAGAAACAGAAGAATAAGATGAAAACGCACAAATAACAGAAGAATAATCTGAAGAAGTAGTAGAAGAAGCAGTAGGAGAAGTGATTGAAAAAGCAGAAAATGCAGAAGAAACAGAAGAAGATGAAGAGGACGAAGAAGGGGATGTAGAACTACAAGAAGATCAAGAAGAAGTAGAAGAACTAGAAGAACAAGAAGAAGAAACAGAAGAATTAGATGAAAAAGCAGAAATTAGAGAAGAATAAGCTGAAGAAAAGCAGAAGTTGAATAAGAAGTATTTGAAAAAGCAGAAAATGCAGAAGAAACAGAAGAAGATAAAGAAGAAGAAGAAGGAGATGTAGAACAACCAGATGAAGAAGAAGCACTAGAAGAACAAGAAGAAGAAGAAGAACAGAAGAATTAGATGAAAAAGGAGAAATAGAAAAAGAATAGGACGAAAAAGCAGATGTAACAGAAAAATAAGCAAAATAAGCAGAAATAACAGAAGAATAAGCTGAAGAAGATGCAGAAGAAGCAGCAGAAAAAGAGAAAATGGAAAAGCATAACATGAAGAAGAAGGCAAATGAGATATAGAACTACAAGAAGAACAACAAGAAGAAGAAAAGCAAGAAGTAGAAACCGAAGAATAAGAGGAAAAAGCAGAAATAACAGAAGATTAAGCCGAAAAAGGAGAAATAACAGAAGTAAAAGCCGAAAATACAGAAATAACACATGTATAAGATGAAGAAGCAGAAAAAGAAGAAGAAAGGATGAAGTAATTGAAAATGAATACAATGCGGAAGAAACAGAAGAAGAAGAAGAAGAAGAAGAAGAAGAAGAAGAAGAAGAAGAAGAAGAAGAAGAAGAAGAAGAAGAAGAAGAAGAAGAAGAAGAAGAAGAAGAAGAAGAGGAGGAGGATGTAGAAATACAAGAAGAACAAGAAGAAGTAGAAGAACAAGAATGAAGACACAGAAGAATTAGATGAAAAAGAAGAAATTACATAAGAATAAGCCGAAAAAGCAGAAATAACACTTGAATATGCTGAAGGAGAAGAAGCAGAAGAAGATGAAGTAATTGAAAAAGCAGAAATTGTAGAAGATACCGAAGAGATGAAGAAGAAGATGGGGATGTAGAACTACAAGGAGAACAAGAAGAACTAGAAGAACAAGAAGAACAAGAAGTAGAAACAGAAGAGTAAGGTGAAAACGGACAAATCATAGAAGAATCAGCTGAAGAAGTAGAAGACGCAGAATGAGAAGAAGTGATTGAAAAAGCAGAAAATGCAGAAGAAACAGAAGAAGTTGAGGAAGACGACGAAGGGGATATAGAACTACAAGAAGAACAAGAAGAAGTAGAAGAACAAGAAGAACAAGAAGAAGACACAGAAGAATTAGATGAAAAAGCAGAAATTACAGAAGAAGGGGATGTAGAACTACAAGAAGAACAAGAGGAAGTAGAAGAACAAGAAGAACAAGAAGAAGACACAGAAGAATTAAATGAAAAAGCAGAAATTACAGAAGAATAAGCTGAAAAAGCAGAAATAACACTTGAATAAGCTGAAGAAGTTGCAGAAAAAGCAGAAGAAGATGAATTAATTGAAAAAGCAGAAATTGCAGAAGATAGAGAAGATGATGAAGAAGAAGGGGATGTAGAATACAAGAAGAATAAGAAGAACTAGAAGAACATGGATAACAAGAAGTGGAAACCGAAGAATAAGATTAAAACGCAGAAATAACAGAAGAATAAGCTGAAGAAAAGCAGAAGTAGAATAAGAAGTATTTGAAAAAGCAGAAAATGCAGAAGAAACAGAAGATGAAGAAGAAGAAGAAGAAGAAGAAGAAGAAGAAGAAGAAGAAGAAGAAGAAGAAGAAGAAGAAGAAGAAGAAGAAGAAGAAGAAGAAGAAGAAGAAGAAGAAGAAGAAGAAGAAGAAGAAGAAGAAGAAGAAGAAGAAGAAGGAGATGTAGAACAAGCAGATGAAGAAGAAGAAACAGAAGAATTTGATGAAAAAGCAGAAATAGAAAAAGAAGAGGCCGATAAAGCAGAAATAACAGAAGGATAAGCCGAAAAAAGCAGAAATAACAGAAGATTAAGCCGAGAAAGGTCAAATAACAGAAATATAAACCGAAAATGTAGAAATTACAGAAGAATAAGCCGAAAAAGCAGACATAACACATGAATAAGCTGAAGAAGAAGCAGAAGAAGAAGAAAATGAGGTAATTGAAAATGCAGAAAATGTGGAAGAAACAGAAAGAGATGAAGAAGAAGAAGATGGCGATGTAGAACTACGAGGAGAACAAGAAGAACTAGAAGAACAAGAGGAACAAGAAGTAGAAACAGAAGAATAAGATGAAAACGCACAAATAACAGAAGAATAAGCTGAAGAAGAAGTAGAAGAAGCAGAAGGAGAAGAAGTGATTGAAAAAGCAGAAAATGAGAAGAAACAGAAGAAGATGAGCAAGACGAAGAAGGGGATGTAGAAATACAAGAAGAACAAGAAGAAGTAAAAGAACAAGAAGAACAAGAAGAATACAAAGAAGAATTAGATGAAAAAGCAGAAATTAGAGAATAAGCCGAAAAACCAGAAATAACACTTGAATAAGCTGAAGAAGAAGCATAAGAAGAGAAGAAGATGAAGTAATTGAAAAAGCATAACATGCAGAAGAAAAAAAAGAAGAATGAGAAGGATATGTAGAACTACAAGAAGAACAAGAAGAACAAGATGTAGAAACCGAAGAATAAGACATAAAAGCAGAAATAACAGAAGATTAAGCCGAAAAAGGAGAAATAACAGAAGTATAAGCCGAACATGCAGAAATTACAAAAGAATAAGCGAAAAAGCAGAAATCACTCATGAATAAATTGAAGATGAAGCAGAAGAAGAAGAAGAAGAAGAAGAAGAAGCGATGAAGTAATTGAAAATGCAGACAATGCGGATGAAATAGAAGAAGATGAAGAAGAAGAAGATGGGGATGTAGAAATACAAGGAGAACAAGAAGAATTAGAAGAACAAGAAGATCAAGAAGTAGAAACAGAAGAATAAGATGAAAACGCAGAAATACCAGAAGAATAAGCTGAAGAAAAGAAGAAGAAGTTGAATAAGAAGAAGGATTTGAAAAAGCAGAAAATGCAGAAGAAACAGAAGATAAAGAAGAAGAAGAAGGAGATGTAGAACAACCAGATGAAGAAGAAGAACTGGAACAAGAACAAAAAGAAGAAACAGAAGAATAAGATGAAAAGGAGAAATAGAAAAAGAATAGGCCGAAAAAGCAGAAATAACAGAAGAATAAGCAAAATAAGCAGAAATAACAGAAGAATAAGCTGAAGAAGATGCAGAAGCAGCAGCAGCAGAAGAAGTAATTGGAAAAGCATAACGTGCAGAGAAGCAGAAGAAGAAGGCGAATGAGATGTAGAACTACAAGAAGAACAAGAAGAAGAAGAAAAGCACGAAGTAGAAACCCAAGAATGAGAGGAAAAAGCAGAAATAACAGAAGATTAACCCGAAAAAGGAGAACTATCAGAAGTATAAGCCGAAAATGCAGAAATTACTGAAGAATAAGCCGAAAAAGTAGAAATAACATATGAATAAGTTGAAGAAGAAGCAGAAGAAGAAGAAGAAGAAGCAGCGATGAAGTAATTGAAAATGCAGAAAAAGCGGAAGTAACAGAAGATGATGTACAAGAAGAAGATGGGGATGTAGAACTACAAGGAGAACAAGAAGATCTAGAAGAACAAGAAGTAGAAACAGAAGAATAAGATGAAAACGCACAAATAACAGAAGAATAATCTGAAGAAGTAGTAGAAGAAGCAGTAGGAGAAGTGATTGAAAAAGCAGAAAATGCAGAAGAAACAGAAGAAGATGAAGAGGACGAAGAAGGGGATGTAGAACTACAAGAAGATCAAGAAGAAGTAGAAGAACTAGAAGAACAAGAAGAAGAAACAGAAGAATTAGATGAAAAAGCAGAAATTAGAGAAGAATAAGCTGAAGAAAAGCAGAAGTTGAATAAGAAGTATTTGAAAAAGCAGAAAATGCAGAAGAAACAGAAGAAGATAAAGAAGAAGAAGAAGGAGATGTAGAACAACCAGATGAAGAAGAAGCACTAGAAGAACAAGAAGAAGAAGAAGAACAGAAGAATTAGATGAAAAAGGAGAAATAGAAAAAGAATAGGACGAAAAAGCAGATGTAACAGAAAAATAAGCAAAATAAGCAGAAATAACAGAAGAATAAGCTGAAGAAGATGCAGAAGAAGCAGCAGAAAAAGAGAAAATGGAAAAGCATAACATGAAGAAGAAGGCAAATGAGATATAGAACTACAAGAAGAACAACAAGAAGAAGAAAAGCAAGAAGTAGAAACCGAAGAATAAGAGGAAAAAGCAGAAATAACAGAAGATTAAGCCGAAAAAGGAGAAATAACAGAAGTAAAAGCCGAAAATACAGAAATAACACATGTATAAGATGAAGAAGCAGAAAAAGAAGAAGAAAGGATGAAGTAATTGAAAATGAATACAATGCGGAAGAAACAGAAGAAGAAGAAGAAGAAGAAGAAGAAGAAGAAGAAGAAGAAGAAGAAGAAGAAGAAGAAGAAGAAGAAGAAGAAGAAGAAGAAGAAGAAGAGGAGGAGGATGTAGAAATACAAGAAGAACAAGAAGAAGTAGAAGAACAAGAATGAAGACACAGAAGAATTAGATGAAAAAGAAGAAATTACATAAGAATAAGCCGAAAAAGCAGAAATAACACTTGAATATGCTGAAGGAGAAGAAGCAGAAGAAGATGAAGTAATTGAAAAAGCAGAAATTGTAGAAGATACCGAAGAGATGAAGAAGAAGATGGGGATGTAGAACTACAAGGAGAACAAGAAGAACTAGAAGAACAAGAAGAACAAGAAGTAGAAACAGAAGAGTAAGGTGAAAACGGACAAATCATAGAAGAATCAGCTGAAGAAGTAGAAGACGCAGAATGAGAAGAAGTGATTGAAAAAGCAGAAAATGCAGAAGAAACAGAAGAAGTTGAGGAAGACGACGAAGGGGATATAGAACTACAAGAAGAACAAGAAGAAGTAGAAGAACAAGAAGAACAAGAAGAAGACACAGAAGAATTAGATGAAAAAGCAGAAATTACAGAAGAAGGGGATGTAGAACTACAAGAAGAACAAGAGGAAGTAGAAGAACAAGAAGAACAAGAAGAAGACACAGAAGAATTAAATGAAAAAGCAGAAATTACAGAAGAATAAGCTGAAAAAGCAGAAATAACACTTGAATAAGCTGAAGAAGTTGCAGAAAAAGCAGAAGAAGATGAATTAATTGAAAAAGCAGAAATTGCAGAAGATAGAGAAGATGATGAAGAAGAAGGGGATGTAGAATACAAGAAGAATAAGAAGAACTAGAAGAACATGGATAACAAGAAGTGGAAACCGAAGAATAAGATTAAAACGCAGAAATAACAGAAGAATAAGCTGAAGAAAAGCAGAAGTAGAATAAGAAGTATTTGAAAAAGCAGAAAATGCAGAAGAAACAGAAGATGAAGAAGAAGAAGAAGAAGAAGAAGAAGAAGAAGAAGAAGAAGAAGAAGAAGAAGAAGAAGAAGAAGAAGAAGAAGAAGAAGAAGAAGAAGAAGAAGAAGAAGAAGAAGAAGAAGAAGAAGAAGAAGAAGGAGAAGAAGAAGAAGAAGAAGAAGAAGAAGAAGAAGGAGATGTAGAACAAGCAGATGAAGAAGAAGAAACAGAAGAATTTGATGAAAAAGCAGAAATAGAAAAAGAAGAGGCCGATAAAGCAGAAATAACAGAAGGATAAGCCGAAAAAAGCAGAAATAACAGAAGATTAAGCCGAGAAAGGTCAAATAACAGAAATATAAACCGAAAATGTAGAAATTACAGAAGAATAAGCCGAAAAAGCAGACATAACACATGAATAAGCTGAAGAAGAAGCAGAAGAAGAAGAAAATGAGGTAATTGAAAATGCAGAAAATGTGGAAGAAACAGAAAGAGATGAAGAAGAAGAAGATGGCGATGTAGAACTACGAGGAGAACAAGAAGAACTAGAAGAACAAGAGGAACAAGAAGTAGAAACAGAAGAATAAGATGAAAACGCACAAATAACAGAAGAATAAGCTGAAGAAGAAGTAGAAGAAGCAGAAGGAGAAGAAGTGATTGAAAAAGCAGAAAATGAGAAGAAACAGAAGAAGATGAGCAAGACGAAGAAGGGGATGTAGAAATACAAGAAGAACAAGAAGAAGTAAAAGAACAAGAAGAACAAGAAGAATACAAAGAAGAATTAGATGAAAAAGCAGAAATTAGAGAATAAGCCGAAAAACCAGAAATAACACTTGAATAAGCTGAAGAAGAAGCATAAGAAGAGAAGAAGATGAAGTAATTGAAAAAGCATAACATGCAGAAGAAAAAAAAGAAGAATGAGAAGGATATGTAGAACTACAAGAAGAACAAGAAGAACAAGATGTAGAAACCGAAGAATAAGACATAAAAGCAGAAATAACAGAAGATTAAGCCGAAAAAGGAGAAATAACAGAAGTATAAGCCGAACATGCAGAAATTACAAAAGAATAAGCGAAAAAGCAGAAATCACTCATGAATAAATTGAAGATGAAGCAGAAGAAGAAGAAGAAGAAGAAGAAGAAGCGATGAAGTAATTGAAAATGCAGACAATGCGGATGAAATAGAAGAAGATGAAGAAGAAGAAGATGGGGATGTAGAAATACAAGGAGAACAAGAAGAATTAGAAGAACAAGAAGATCAAGAAGTAGAAACAGAAGAATAAGATGAAAACGCAGAAATACCAGAAGAATAAGCTGAAGAAAAGAAGAAGAAGTTGAATAAGAAGAAGGATTTGAAAAAGCAGAAAATGCAGAAGAAACAGAAGATAAAGAAGAAGAAGAAGGAGATGTAGAACAACCAGATGAAGAAGAAGAACTGGAACAAGAACAAAAAGAAGAAACAGAAGAATGAGATGAAAAGGAGAAATAGAAAAAGAATAGGCCGAAAAAGCAGAAATAACAGAAGAATAAGCAAAATAAGCAGAAATAACAGAAGAATAAGCTGAAGAAGATGCAGAAGCAGCAGCAGCAGAAGAAGTAATTGGAAAAGCATAACGTGCAGAGAAGCAGAAGAAGAAGGCGAATGAGATGTAGAACTACAAGAAGAACAAGAAGAAGAAGAAAAGCACGAAGTAGAAACCCAAGAATGAGAGGAAAAAGCAGAAATAACAGAAGATTAACCCGAAAAAGGAGAAATATCAGAAGTATAAGCCGAAAATGCAGAAATTACTGAAGAATAAGCCGAAAAAGTAGAAATAACACATGAATAAGTTGAAGAAGAAGCAGAAGAAGAAGAAGAAGAAGCAGCGATGAAGTAATTGAAAATGCAGAAAAAGCGGAAGTAACAGAAGATGATGTACAAGAAGAAGATGGGGATGTAGAACTACAAGGAGAACAAGAAGAACTAGAAGAACAAGAAGTAGAAACAGAAGAATAAGATGAAAACGCACAAATAACAGAAGAATAATCTGAAGAAGTAGTAGAAGAAGCAGTAGGAGAAGTGATTGAAAAAGCAGAAAATGCAGAAGAAACAGAAGAAGATGAAGAGGACGAAGAAGGGGATGTAGAACTACAAGAAGATCAAGAAGAAGTAGAAGAACTAGAAGAACAAGAAGAAGAAACAGAAGAATTAGATGAAAAAGCAGAAATTACAGAAGAATAAGGTGAAGAAAAGCAGAAGTTGAATAAGAAGTATTTGAAAAAGCAGAAAATGCAGAAGAAACAGAAGAAGATAAAGAAGAAGAAGAAGGAGATGTAGAACAACCAGATGAAGAAGAAGAACTAGAAGAACGAGAACAAGAAGAAGAACAGAAGAATTAGATGAAAAAGGAGAAATAGAAAAAGAATAGGACGAAAAAGCAGATGTAACAGAAAAATAAGCAAAATAAGCAGAAATAACAGAAGAATAAGCTGAAGAAGATGCAGAAGAAGCAGCAGAAAAAGAGAAAATGGAAAAGCATAACATGAAGAAGAAGGCAAATGAGAAATAGAACTACAAGAAGAACAACAAGAAGAAGAAAAGCAAGAAGTAGAAACAGAAGAATAAGAGGAAAAAGCAGAAATAACAGAAGATTAAGCCGAAAAAGGAGAAATAACAGAAGTATAAGCCGAAAATACAGAAATAACACATGTATAAGATGAAGAAGCAGAAAAAGAAGAAGAAAGGATGAAGTAATTGAAAATGAATACAATGCGGAAGAAACAGAAGAAGAAGAAGAAGAAGAAGAAGAAGAAGAAGAAGAAGAAGAAGAAGAAGAAGAAGAAGAAGAAGAAGAAGAAGAAGAGGATGTAGAAATACAAGAAGAACAAGAAGAAGTAGAAGAACAAGAATGAAGACACAGAAGAATTAGATGAAAAAGAAGAAATTACATAAGAATAAGCCGAAAAAGCAGAAATAACACTTGAATATGCTGAAGGAGAAGAAGCAGAAGAAGATGAAGTAATTGAAAAAGCAGAAATTGTAGAAGATACCGAAGAGATGAAGAAGAAGATGGGGATGTAGAACTACAAGGAGAACAAGAAGAACTAGAAGAACAAGAAGAACAAGAAGTAGAAACAGAAGAGTAAGGTGAAAACGGACAAATCATAGAAGAATCAGCTGAAGAAGTAGAAGACGCAGAATGAGAAGAAGTGATTGAAAAAGCAGAAAATGCAGAAGAAACAGAAGAAGTTGAGGAAGACGACGAAGGGGATATAGAACTACAAGAAGAACAAGAAGAAGTAGAAGAACAAGAAGAACAAGAAGAAGACACAGAAGAATTAGATGAAAAAGCAGAAATTACAGAAGAAGGGGATGTAGAACTACAAGAAGAACAAGAGGAAGTAGAAGAACAAGAAGAACAAGAAGAAGACACAGAAGAATTAAATGAAAAAGCAGAAATTACAGAAGAATAAGCTGAAAAAGCAGAAATAACACTTGAATAAGCTGAAGAAGTAGCAGAAAAAGCAGAAGAAGATGAATTAATTGAAAAAGCAGAAATTGCAGAAGATAGAGAAGAAGATGATGAAGAAGAAGGGGATGTAGAATACAAGAAGAATAAGAAGAACTAGAAGAACATGGATAACAAGAAGTGGAAACCGAAGAATAAGATTAAAACGCAGAAATAACAGAAGAATAAGCTGAAGAAAAGCAGAAGTAGAATAAGAAGTATTTGAAAAAGCAGAAAATGCAGAAGAAGAAGAAGAAGAAGAAGAAGAAGAAGAAGAAGAAGAAGAAGAAGAAGAAGAAGAAGAAGAAGAAGAAGAAGAAGAAGAAGAAGAAGAAGAAGAAGAAGAAGAAGAAGAAGAAGAAGAAGAAGAAGGAGATGTAGAACAAGCAGATGAAGAAGAAGAAACAGAAGAATTTGATGAAAAAGCAGAAATAGAAAAAGAAGAGGCCGATAAAGCAGAAATAACAGAAGGATAAGCCGAAAAAAGCAGAAATAACAGAAGATTAAGCCGAGAAAGGTCAAATAACAGAAATATAAACCGAAAATGTAGAAATTACAGAAGAATAAGCCGAAAAAGCAGACATAACACATGAATAAGCTGAAGAAGAAGCAGAAGAAGAAGAAAATGAGGTAATTGAAAATGCAGAAAATGTGGAAGAAACAGAAAGAGATGAAGAAGAAGAAGATGGCGATGTAGAACTACGAGGAGAACAAGAAGAACTAGAAGAACAAGGGGAACAAGAAGTAGAAACAGAAGAATAAGATGAAAACGCACAAATAACAGAAGAATAAGCTGAAGAAGAAGTAGAAGAAGCAGAAGGAGAAGAAGTGATTGAAAAAGCAGAAAATGAGAAGAAACAGAAGAAGATGAGCAAGACGAAGAAGGGGATGTAGAAATACAAGAAGAACAAGAAGAAGTAAAAGAACAAGAAGAACAAGAAGAATACAAAGAAGAATTAGATGAAAAAGCAGAAATTAGAGAATAAGCCGAAAAACCAGAAATAACACTTGAATAAGCTGAAGAAGAAGCATAAGAAGAGAAGAAGATGAAGTAATTGAAAAAGCATAACATGCAGAAGAAAAAAAAGAAGAATGAGAAGGATATGTAGAACTACAAGAAGAACAAGAAGAACAAGATGTAGAAACCGAAGAATAAGACATAAAAGCAGAAATAACAGAAGATTAAGCCGAAAAAGGAGAAATAACAGAAGTATAAGCCGAACATGCAGAAATTACAGAAGAATAAGCGAAAAAGCAGAAATCACTCATGAATAAATTGAAGATGAAACAGAAGAAGAAGAAGAAGAAGAAGAAGCGATGAAGTAATTGAAAATGCAGACAATGCGGATGAAATAGAAGAAGATGAAGAAGAAGAAGATGGGGATGTAGAAATACAAGGAGAACAAGAAGAATTAGAAGAACAAGAAGATCAAGAAGTAGAAACAGAAGAATAAGATGAAAACGCAGAAATACCAGAAGAATAAGCTGAAGAAAAGAAGAAGAAGTTGAATAAGAAGAAGGATTTGAAAAAGCAGAAAATGCAGAAGAAACAGAAGATAAAGAAGAAGAAGAAGGAGATGTAGAACAACCAGATGAAGAAGAAGAACTGGAACAAGAACAAAAAGAAGAAACAGAAGAATAAGATGAAAAGGAGAAATAGAAAAAGAATAGGCCGAAAAAGCAGAAATAACAGAAGAATAAGCAAAATAAGCAGAAATAACAGAAGAATAAGCTGAAGAAGATGCAGAAGCAGCAGCAGCAGAAGAAGTAATTGGAAAAGCATAACGTGCAGAGAAGCAGAAGAAGAAGGCGAATGAGATGTAGAACTACAAGAAGAACAAGAAGAAGAAGAAAAGCACGAAGTAGAAACCCAAGAATGAGAGGAAAAAGCAGAAATAACAGAAGATTAACCCGAAAAAGGAGAAATATCAGAAGTATAAGCCGAAAATGCAGAAATTACTGAAGAATAAGCCGAAAAAGTAGAAATAACACATGAATAAGTTGAAGAAGAAGCAGAAGAAGAAGAAGAAGAAGCAGCGATGAAGTAATTGAAAATGCAGAAAAAGCGGAAGTAACAGAAGATGATGTACAAGAAGAAGATGGGGATGTAGAACTACAAGGAGAACAAGAAGAACTAGAAGAACAAGAAGTAGAAACAGAAGAATAAGATGAAAACGCACAAATAACAGAAGAATAATCTGAAGAAGTAGTAGAAGAAGCAGTAGGAGAAGTGATTGAAAAAGCAGAAAATGCAGAAGAAACAGAAGAAGATGAAGAGGACGAAGAAGGGGATGTAGAACTACAAGAAGATCAAGAAGAAGTAGAAGAACTAGAAGAACAAGAAGAAGAAACAGAAGAATTAGATGAAAAAGCAGAAATTACAGAAGAATAAGGTGAAGAAAAGCAGAAGTTGAATAAGAAGTATTTGAAAAAGCAGAAAATGCAGAAGAAACAGAAGAAGATAAAGAAGAAGAAGAAGGAGATGTAGAACAACCAGATGAAGAAGAAGAACTAGAAGAACGAGAACAAGAAGAAGAACAGAAGAATTAGATGAAAAAGGAGAAATAGAAAAAGAATAGGACGAAAAAGCAGATGTAACAGAAAAATAAGCAAAATAAGCAGAAATAACAGAAGAATAAGCTGAAGAAGATGCAGAAGAAGCAGCAGAAAAAGAGAAAATGGAAAAGCATAACATGAAGAAGAAGGCAAATGAGAAATAGAACTACAAGAAGAACAACAAGAAGAAGAAAAGCAAGAAGTAGAAACAGAAGAATAAGAGGAAAAAGCAGAAATAACAGAAGATTAAGCCGAAAAAGGAGAAATAACAGAAGTATAAGCCGAAAATACAGAAATAACACATGTATAAGATGAAGAAGCAGAAAAAGAAGAAGAAAGGATGAAGTAATTGAAAATGAATACAATGCGGAAGAAACAGAAGAAGAAGAAGAAGAAGAAGAAGAAGAAGAAGAAGAAGAAGAAGAAGAAGAAGAAGAAGAAGAAGAAGAAGAAGAAGAGGATGTAGAAATACAAGAAGAACAAGAAGAAGTAGAAGAACAAGAATGAAGACACAGAAGAATTAGATGAAAAAGAAGAAATTACATAAGAATAAGCCGAAAAAGCAGAAATAACACTTGAATATGCTGAAGGAGAAGAAGCAGAAGAAGATGAAGTAATTGAAAAAGCAGAAATTGTAGAAGATACCGAAGAGATGAAGAAGAAGATGGGGATGTAGAACTACAAGGAGAACAAGAAGAACTAGAAGAACAAGAAGAACAAGAAGTAGAAACAGAAGAGTAAGGTGAAAACGGACAAATCATAGAAGAATCAGCTGAAGAAGTAGAAGACGCAGAATGAGAAGAAGTGATTGAAAAAGCAGAAAATGCAGAAGAAACAGAAGAAGTTGAGGAAGACGACGAAGGGGATATAGAACTACAAGAAGAACAAGAAGAAGTAGAAGAACAAGAAGAACAAGAAGAAGACACAGAAGAATTAGATGAAAAAGCAGAAATTACAGAAGAAGGGGATGTAGAACTACAAGAAGAACAAGAGGAAGTAGAAGAACAAGAAGAACAAGAAGAAGACACAGAAGAATTAAATGAAAAAGCAGAAATTACAGAAGAATAAGCTGAAAAAGCAGAAATAACACTTGAATAAGCTGAAGAAGTAGCAGAAAAAGCAGAAGAAGATGAATTAATTGAAAAAGCAGAAATTGCAGAAGATAGAGAAGAAGATGATGAAGAAGAAGGGGATGTAGAATACAAGAAGAATAAGAAGAACTAGAAGAACATGGATAACAAGAAGTGGAAACCGAAGAATAAGATTAAAACGCAGAAATAACAGAAGAATAAGCTGAAGAAAAGCAGAAGTAGAATAAGAAGTATTTGAAAAAGCAGAAAATGCAGAAGAAACAGAAGATGAGAAGAAGAAGAAGAAGAAGAAGAAGAAGAAGAAGAAGAAGAAGAAGAAGAAGAAGAAGAAGAAGAAGAAGAAGAAGAAGAAGAAGAAGAAGAAGAAGAAGAAGGAGATGTAGAACAAGCAGATGAAGAAGAAGAAACAGAAGAATTTGATGAAAAAGCAGAAATAGAAAAAGAAGAGGCCGATAAAGCAGAAATAACAGAAGGATAAGCCGAAAAAAGCAGAAATAACAGAAGATTAAGCCGAGAAAGGTCAAATAACAGAAATATAAACCGAAAATGTAGAAATTACAGAAGAATAAGCCGAAAAAGCAGACATAACACATGAATAAGCTGAAGAAGAAGCAGAAGAAGAAGAAAATGAGGTAATTGAAAATGCAGAAAATGTGGAAGAAACAGAAAGAGATGAAGAAGAAGAAGATGGCGATGTAGAACTACGAGGAGAACAAGAAGAACTAGAAGAACAAGGGGAACAAGAAGTAGAAACAGAAGAATAAGATGAAAACGCACAAATAACAGAAGAATAAGCTGAAGAAGAAGTAGAAGAAGCAGAAGGAGAAGAAGTGATTGAAAAAGCAGAAAATGAGAAGAAACAGAAGAAGATGAGCAAGACGAAGAAGGGGATGTAGAAATACAAGAAGAACAAGAAGAAGTAAAAGAACAAGAAGAACAAGAAGAATACAAAGAAGAATTAGATGAAAAAGCAGAAATTAGAGAATAAGCCGAAAAACCAGAAATAACACTTGAATAAGCTGAAGAAGAAGCATAAGAAGAGAAGAAGATGAAGTAATTGAAAAAGCATAACATGCAGAAGAAAAAAAAGAAGAATGAGAAGGATATGTAGAACTACAAGAAGAACAAGAAGAACAAGATGTAGAAACCGAAGAATAAGACATAAAAGCAGAAATAACAGAAGATTAAGCCGAAAAAGGAGAAATAACAGAAGTATAAGCCGAACATGCAGAAATTACAGAAGAATAAGCGAAAAAGCAGAAATCACTCATGAATAAATTGAAGATGAAACAGAAGAAGAAGAAGAAGAAGAAGAAGCGATGAAGTAATTGAAAATGCAGACAATGCGGATGAAATAGAAGAAGATGAAGAAGAAGAAGATGGGGATGTAGAAATACAAGGAGAACAAGAAGAATTAGAAGAACAAGAAGATCAAGAAGTAGAAACAGAAGAATAAGATGAAAACGCAGAAATACCAGAAGAATAAGCTGAAGAAAAGAAGAAGAAGTTGAATAAGAAGAAGGATTTGAAAAAGCAGAAAATGCAGAAGAAACAGAAGATAAAGAAGAAGAAGAAGGAGATGTAGAACAACCAGATGAAGAAGAAGAACTGGAACAAGAACAAAAAGAAGAAACAGAAGAATAAGATGAAAAGGAGAAATAGAAAAAGAATAGGCCGAAAAAGCAGAAATAACAGAAGAATAAGCAAAATAAGCAGAAATAACAGAAGAATAAGCTGAAGAAGATGCAGAAGCAGCAGCAGCAGAAGAAGTAATTGGAAAAGCATAACGTGCAGAGAAGCAGAAGAAGAAGGCGAATGAGATGTAGAACTACAAGAAGAACAAGAAGAAGAAGAAAAGCACGAAGTAGAAACCCAAGAATGAGAGGAAAAAGCAGAAATAACAGAAGATTAACCCGAAAAAGGAGAAATATCAGAAGTATAAGCCGAAAATGCAGAAATTACTGAAGAATAAGCCGAAAAAGTAGAAATAACACATGAATAAGTTGAAGAAGAAGCAGAAGAAGAAGAAGAAGAAGCAGCGATGAAGTAATTGAAAATGCAGAAAAAGCGGAAGTAACAGAAGATGATGTACAAGAAGAAGATGGGGATGTAGAACTACAAGGAGAACAAGAAGAACTAGAAGAACAAGAAGTAGAAACAGAAGAATAAGATGAAAACGCACAAATAACAGAAGAATAATCTGAAGAAGTAGTAGAAGAAGCAGTAGGAGAAGTGATTGAAAAAGCAGAAAATGCAGAAGAAACAGAAGAAGATGAAGAGGACGAAGAAGGGGATGTAGAACTACAAGAAGATCAAGAAGAAGTAGAAGAACTAGAAGAACAAGAAGAAGAAACAGAAGAATTAGATGAAAAAGCAGAAATTACAGAAGAATAAGGTGAAGAAAAGCAGAAGTTGAATAAGAAGTATTTGAAAAAGCAGAAAATGCAGAAGAAACAGAAGAAGATAAAGAAGAAGAAGAAGGAGATGTAGAACAACCAGATGAAGAAGAAGAACTAGAAGAACAAGAACAAGAAGAAGAACAGAAGAATTAGATGAAAAAGGAGAAATAGAAAAAGAATAGGACGAAAAAGCAGATGTAACAGAAAAATAAGCAAAATAAGCAGAAATAACAGAAGAATAAGCTGAAGAAGATGCAGAAGAAGCAGCAGAAAAAGAGAAAATGGAAAAGCATAACATGAAGAAGAAGGCAAATGAGAAATAGAACTACAAGAAGAACAACAAGAAGAAGAAAAGCAAGAAGTAGAAACCGAAGAATAAGAGGAAAAAGCAGAAATAACAGAAGATTAAGCCGAAAAAGGAGAAATAACAGAAGTATAAGCCGAAAATACAGAAATAACACATGTATAAGATGAAGAAGCAGAAAAAGAAGAAGAAAGGATGAAGTAATTGAAAATGAATACAAAGCGGAAGAAACAGAAGAAGAAGAAGAAGAAGAAGAAGAAGAAGAAGAAGAAGAAGAAGAAGAAGAAGAAGAAGAAGAAGAAGAAGAAGAAGAAGAAGAAGAAGAAGAAGAAGAAGAAGAAGAAGAAGAAGAAGAAGAAGAAGAAGAAGGAAGAAGAAATAGAAGGAGGAGGAGAAGGATAGAAGGAGAACGAGAAGGAGAAATTGGAGGAGAAGAAGAAGAAGAAGAAGAAGAAGAAGAAGAAGAAGAAGAAGAAGAAGAAGAAGAAGAAGAAGAAGAAGAAGAGAAGAAGAAGAAGAAGAAGAAGAAGAAGAAGAAGAAGAAGAAGAAGAAGAAGAAGAAGAAGAAGAAGAAGAAGAAGAAGAAGAAGAAGAAGAAGAAGAAGAAGAAGAAGAAGAAGAAGAAGAAGAAGAAGAGGAAGAAGAGGAGGAGGAGGAGGAGGAGGAGGAGGAGGAGGAAGAAGAAGAAGAAGAAGGAAGGAGGAGGAGGAGGAGGAGGAGGAGGAAGAGGAGGTGGAGGAGGAGAATGAGGAGGAGGAGGAGGAGGAGCGGGAGAAGGGGGAGGAGAAGTAGAAATAGAAGGATTAGAAGGAGAAGGAGAAGTAGGAGAAGACGAAGGAGAAGAATAAGAAGAATAAGAAGAAGAAGAAGACGAAGGAGGAGGAGGAGGAGGAATAGGAGGAGGAGGAAGA
>NW_028167851.1:0-47151 GCF_964194135.1 Talpa europaea
AGAGCATGAGTAAACACATTTAAACAATGTAAAGTATTAATACCCAACATTAAAACCTTAAGGCATGTATGCTTTTTAAACCATTACATTTTGAATTAGTTTTTTTTTTTTTTACCACAACTTTAGATCGCGATCTCAAAATTTAGGATTTTTTTTAATAGGCGCCATTTAAAATTAATCCTCCGTAGGCAAAAAAGCAAGAACAAAGAGATCTCTTGATTTTCATTTAAAACTTTTGGCCATGTGCATTAATGTTTAAGAAACAGTTATTTTTTACCAATATTTGCAAAGACACCGAGAAACTTCGATTTAGTAAATTCCCCTTCTTTAGTAACAATTTTTTTGACATATTCATTTAATCAAGTTTTTAATATCCTTTTTATATCCAGCAGGTTTTTAATGACATAGAAGTTAGAATTCTTACATAGAACAAGTGCCCAATTTTAACCCTTACTTAAACCGAGGGTCCAACCAAAACCACAACAATTTTAAAGTTAAGCAGTTTGTACTAACTTTCTTAGACAAGAAAAACATTTTTAAGTTTGTATTTTTAAGTATTATCAATTGGCTTTACATTGTTTTAGTTTTGTTACACTGAGACTGTTATAGGACAGGGAGAGGGGCAGCCCAAACCCCGCAAACCTGCCTATTCTACATGGGTTCTGCCAGCGGCCGCATCAACACAAAACATAGGAGACTTGAATGGGAAGGAACTTTAATAAAACTAGGAAACAATACAGGTAAGGGCAAAGAGTCTAGTTTCTAAATGAAGCATCCAGAGTTACCCATCCCCTCGTGGGTAAAAGTCCATCCAAATGGCATCGGCCCAGAACAAGGCCCCAAAGCCTGCTACAAGTCTAAAGCATCTTCCATTGGGGACCCACAGAAAAGGGTCACAAACAACTGGACAAGCCCAGAAGGAAAAGAGCAAAATCAACATCAAGATAAAAGCTGCCATGGTCACCTCCCCCACGGGTCTCACCCACATCTGTGTCACCCAGTCCACGACCAAAAGGAAAGCACAGTTTCTTCACGTGTCTCTAGGCTCCATGCGCCTCCTCCAGGTCTCCTAGCTCCATCCTGCTTCCTTCCTTCCTCAGTCTCTTCTCCAGCTTCTCCTCTTCCTGCTCAGCTCCACCCTCCCTTGGGTGGGGCAGGGAACCTCCCCCTTTCCTGGGGACCACCCTGTTACAAGACCAAGCACATTTTTAAGACAAAAGACATTTTTCTTTTTAGGACCATGTATGGGGAGGACAGGAGAAGAGGAAGAATAAGATTTTTCCTGTACAGTTTGCCTGTTTTTTTTTTTAACTCTTATCAGAAATTAATTAGTCTTAATAAGAAACTAAACTTTTACAGGTCCAATAAGCAGTTTAGAAATTGTCACTTAACAAAAAATCACCTTTTATGGCTCGTTAGCAAGTCCAAAGTAACTCATCAGTTTTTACCTTTAACATTTTAGACTTTAAAATCAGAAAAACACAGGGACATAGAACTTTTTCCCTAGCATGAATCAAAACAGTTTTTTTTTTAAAGATGGACAAAGGGAGAGTCTTGTTCCCCCACAACTGGAAGGCAGCAGAGACATACCAATAATCTCAACACTGGAAAAATAATCCAGGCAGCTGCTTGTTGAGAGCAAAGGTAGTGTTTTTTACCAGCCAGCTGTAGTGGACCCCTTTAATTATTAGTCCCCAGCATTTTGCCTTTTTGTCTTGACCATGACCAAGGAGGGTTAGCTGGAGAAGATGTCATTTAGGGCCAAATTGGGCTAGTTTTTTTTTTTTAAGAATGTGGCTTAAGGGCATGTCCCATGGAATTGAGATAGAGTATTTTATGGTCTCTGTAGCAATAAAAGAAAGGTACCCGCAATGGCAGCACAGAGACAAAGCAAGGACATTTCTACAGTTAAGTCAGAGGTCGTCCCATCCGACCAGGACCATATATCATGGTCTCTCGACTGGCTCTCAACTCTAGGAGGCCAGGAGGGTTGTCGAGACTTGGGTTTAAGTGACTAAGAGAAGCAACAGGTGAGATAGGAGACAATTACTCCTGAAAATTGGTCTCAATTCCAAGATGCAGGAGAGACACGTGCCTCTTTTGCATGGCTGACAAGGAGGCTCCCATCTGCAAAAAAGGAATGAAAGCAGGTATCCAACATCTGCTTCTTTCCCCAAAGGCGGAGAAAACCTATAGACAGGTCAAATTATGGATTTAGGGTCAAATTGAACCCAATTCTCAATCCACTTCTCCCTTGCCTTTTTACCGGAGGCGTCCCTCCATTTAAACCCGGAGCTCTAACTGGGAGTGATCAACAGTTTCCTCGCATAAAAGTCCACTGGAGTTAACCACTCCTTTCCAGTGTGGCCGATGTATCTCTGCCTGTCTCCCACCGAACAGACAGGTGTGGGGTACCGGACTTGGTGGGACCCTACCGGCGTCCCCTAACCAGTCTCTGTGCAAAGGGCATCTATTCCAAGCTTCTAGCGAGCTTATAGTAAGTCATTCTCCTCATCTGATGAAAGAGACCCTGAAAACACCTGAACAGTAGAGACTTAACACAAGCCACAGACCAATTCCTACGACTTAACTTTTAATGATGTCCATTTGCCAGACAACAAAACGGATTCCTTTTTTTTAAGCCATAGCCCTTAAAGCGGCAGTAGCCCAGAACCTGATATTTACTTGTCTTAAACTCCCTTTTGAAAAACTGCCATGAAACAAATTGATAATATCAAAAGTATAGTGAATTAGCTGGACCTAGGATTTGAGGCAAAACTGTACATACATTCCTGTCATAACATGAAACTCAGCCTCTCCGCCTGTGTCAACCAGCAGGATTAAAACCGACACCAGGGAAAAGGCTCCCAGAGGTGCCCCAAGATTCTTATAAGACCATTTTGTACCTTATGTTTATAAGTTGCCTTGATAGAAGCTGAAAGAAGTCCATCCTATAGGGGAGGGATCAAGAAGGTGAAAGTCCCTTTTTTTTTTTGTTTGGCTCCGTGACTCTCGCCTAGGTGCCGTCCTAGCAGAACGCCTTGTCTGAGCCATCGGATCTCCTGGATGTCCGCGGTTCCAAGGGTCACAGCTTGGTCATTCTGAGCACCCTCGGAGCCCACGGATGATAGAGGAAAGTAGGAATCAGTGACAAGAAAGTCCCGACATTCCCACTCAGCGAGTGGGGGATCAGGAAGCCTTGCCAGCTGAGAAACCTGTCACCCGAGACTTTAAGAATGGCGGCCTCACGCTCGTCGATTTTACCGGGTCAATGGGTGCCCATTAATTTTTTGCAATCAAATCAAGGACAGAGAAAAAGCTTGTGAAATGTCTACTGCCTGTCTGAAGCCCACAGGTAATCGAGAAGTAAATCAATTGCATTGCAAGAGAAGGAAGAATGGAAAGGGAGAGAGAGAGCAAAGAAAGAAAAGAGGAGCCATCAAACAATCCTAGCAGGGATCTGAGGCCAGGGTAGGGTTTTGTGTTGGATCCTGTGTGGTGCTTAGTGAGGGATGACTTTCCCAATTGTCACATTGGGACCATTCATCCTCCACTGTGTCTCGGCAGCTCCCCCTCTGCTGAAGGCAAGGGAGGATGGCCCGAGCTGCTGGGAGATCAGCCCCTTATGTGCAGCTCCCGGACGGCCTCTACATGACGTGTGCCTAGCTCTTCAGAGACCGGAGTCCCTCATTCGACGACAACCAGACTTTTATTCTTTGACTGGCAGATGGGCTAGTCCCCTTACCTGGTCTGGTCACCAGTTTATCCTTTCACAGGAGTCTTTAAGGCAGTCGCCCTTTGGCATTTACTGACTGTCCTGTGCCCTTTCTATGGCCTCTTTGATGACTCCAAGAAAAAGAAGATGTTTAGCAAAAAGAGTTTAGGACAAGATGAAGACAGAAACAATTTGTGCCTCTCGGCTCACTTACCTTAAATCTTGTGAGATCCCGGACGAGCCCCCAAAATGATGCCGGAATTGTCAGGCCTAGTCTCCCAGCCAGGAACGGATCCCAGGCTGCAGGTCAGTGCTGAGCCCCAGCTGCTAGACCCCCATGGTTTGGTGTCTCACGAAGCCACAGCAGGAACTTCGCAGATGCTCAGGCAAACAATCAAGAAGAGGCAGGTTTGTTTTGAGAAAGAAAAAGTTTATTGAGGAGATAAAGAGCAGAAATAAAGTAGGAGTCCCAGGCCAGGGAACCCGGCCTGGGAGGGGCAAGGAAGCCAAAGTAGAGTCGTGTCTTAGGGAATATAGACCTTTTTCCCCTCATTATTCTAAAACTTCACCAGTCTCTTTGTGATTGGTTAGTTTTCGCCTGTCTCACTCAATTTGCTACTGAGTGGGGATCTTCACATTCCTTATCTAACAGCTTTCTCTTTCCCCATTAGTTGCACCTTTAAATGTATGGCCCCGTCCTCTGGGTGGGCATCCCTGCATTGAAGTTAAACAGCTGCCCTTCTAATGCGTCCATAAATTAAACCACTCTCCATTTCTCCAGTCTCCACCTCACTTTATCACCTGAAGAAAACCAGGACCAGCATTAACAGTATTAATATTATTCGTGGTCCTGGGCTGTTTGTTTTCCTAATGGAATTGGTTCTATTTCTTTGGTTGTCCTTATCTCTGAAGCCTCCCTAAATTCTTCAGAGGTCCCCTCCTGCACTGTCCCTAAAACTGCCTAATAACCCTAGCTTGCCCTGTCTCAGATACAGAACAGCTTTCCTTTGGGGACAGCTAAGTAGCATTGCAGTAAAACTCATCCTAGGACAAGGCTGAGTGTGCTGTGTGGCCACCTGCGCCCAGGCCAAGGCTCTGCCCTGTCTAGGGTGGAACGGCTTCTAGGCGGGGAGGCAGGTCAGCGCTCCCGGGCCCCCGCACCTGGTCCAGAGGCTGCGAGAGCGTCCAGTCTTGAGGCCGAAGCTCCGAGTCGGGGGCGAGTTCCAGAGTCTACCCTGCCGGGGTCAGGAAGAGCCGCTGGACGATGCGCGTGTCGGGACCGCCGGCTCCGAATGACCTTCAGGCCCAGCCCGGGCCCGTTTTATAGCCCCTGGCCCCGCCACCCAGGGTCACCGGCATGCTGGGCAGCGCTGGGGTGGCCCTTCCAGGCTGGCATCACACCTGGGAGTCCAGCGCTGGGTACCCCTCCCCGCCTCCCATCTACCGGGCCCCGACCTGGCACAGGTGGGGCCTGACGAGGCACCTCGCACCCCAGCTGCCCACGGCTGGACAGGGACAGCCATCAGGCCCCCTCCGACCCTCAGCGTCCTGGGCTTGGGACCCGAATAGGGCTGGGGACGACAAACAGCGGCTCGGACCCTCCACTGGCGTCACCCCACCTGCCCCCGCATGTCAGAGCAGCATCAGCACGAGCTGGCAGGGACAGGAGAGCGTCAGAGAAGCCCGGAGGTGGCTCCGGACACCTGTGGGGCTGGGGTGACTCCTCTGGCCGGGGCGCAAAGTGCAGGAGCAGACTCTCGGGGAGCTCGCAGGAGGCCCCGCTGCACTCAGGAGCAGCCCGCGGGATGGACACAGGCAGCTACATCATTCATTCCCAAGGATTTGGGATTAAAAAATATCTTCAAGGGAAGCTGCACACTCAAGACAGTCGTGACGAGGTTTCTCTGATCGGGTTCCAGGAGGTCCGGACGCCGAGCCGAGGGCCTGGCCTGGGCCTGCGAGGTGGGAAGATGCAGAACTGCTGTTGCTGAGACAGAGCCCCTCGGGGCCCCGCCATCCTCACAGTGGGGCGGGCGCTGGCCGGGACAGACAGGATCCACTCAGTGTCCACCAAGGCCCCCGGGAGGCCCCTGCAGCCGGAGGTGCTGGGTGTGGCCACATGGCCCCGGGGGACGCCTGGATCTACAATCCCCAACCCAGGGGTGAGGGGCAGTGATTGAGGGAGGGAGGCCCAGCGCTCCCCTGGAGAGGCCCCAGGGCGAGACCTCTGGCACCTGCTGCCGGCCTGGCCCCGGGATCTTGCCCTCAGAACCGGGGCGTGACTGGGTGTGGCACAGGGCGGCTGGGCTGCTGCTGTTCCGTGGAGGGCTCACGTTGGGGGGAGCTGTGTCCCGGGCTGTCCCCCGTGGGCGCTCGCAGGAAGGCAGGGGGGTGGGCAGGCGGCCCTTGGGTCCGCACCCCTGGCAATGGGTCACTTTGATCTCTCGAGGCTTCAGAAAATGAACGACCCGAACTCCGTGAAATCTGAATGAGGCCCTGCGTCCTCTTGGGCTTCCCTTGGTGGGAAGCAGCGTCGGCTCTGCCCGGGACCCACTGGCCCCAGACCTAGAGCCGCGAGCCCTCAGGAATCCGGAGCGTGTCCCCTTCACCCCGGGGCTCCGGGCAGTGCCTGGGTATGCAAGTCCCAGCAGGCGCCTCATGACCATCGGGGGGCGAAGGCAGAGATCAGCCCAAGCCCCACCGCGCTTTCTCAGGGCCCCCTGGACGCTGAGGGCTGGGGTGTCGCTTGTCCAGGGAGAGGCTCACCCAGCGCCAGACTCCCCTGGAGATGCCGGCCCGGAAGGGCCACGCCCAGCGCTGCCCAGCAGGCTGGTGACCCGGGGAGGGGGGGTCGGGGGCTTCAGGGCGAGCGGGGCCAGGGACTATAAAGGGGTCACGGGCCGGGCCTGCAGGTATTTGGAGCAGCCCCGGCCCGTCCCAGGAGGGGGGTCGCTGGGGATGGGGCAGCGTTGGGTGAGCCCAGGTGTGTCCCCTGACTTTCCTCTTCTGTTGCTCCCTGTGCTGCGGGGGTGTTGGGCGAGGGAGGCAGCTGGTCGTTATTACAGGTCCTGGGCATGACGAGCCGACGAAAAGGGGGGCCCTGGGAAAGGGGGGCGCTGTGTCCTCACTAGCCCGGCCCGGAGCTCGGAGCGTCCCGCCCCTTCCCTCCCACCCCGGCTCCTCAACCCCGACGTCCTGAGCCACGGGGACCCCGTGAAAGTGGGGGAGACAGACCCCGAGGATTCCTGGGTGTGCGCTGGGGCTCTCCCTGGGGGCTGGCACCCCCCCCTCCTCCAGAGAGCTGGAGCAGCAGCCCCGGGAGCCACCCTGTCCTTCCCCTGCCCAGCCTGGGGCGGCCAGCACCGGGCAGCCTCCTGCTGGGGGCTGGACTCCAATAAGACGGTATCTCACCAGCTCTTCTTCACTCTCAGTAACACTCTTGTGTGCAAATGAGTGAGTGTGGGGGGATGTGTGCAAACGCACTCGCGACGGGGGACGCGTGGAAGGTAAAGCCTGGGCCATGTACAGATGGCAACAGAAGGGGGAGACCCCGCGGGGGCCCTGGGGTCCTCTGGCTGCCGGAATGAGGGCCTGCCGGGGGCCGTTTTTGGCCCAGACTCTTAAGGGTCTCCACGGGGAGCTGTGCGGGAGGGAACCGGGGCGCTGCGCGATGTGCTGCTCGGAGAAGAGAGACGCGAATCCCGCGTGTGTTTCAGGGCACTTTATTAATAGACGAGACTGGGGCGCAGGCCCCCGACGGCTGCGCTCCAGGAAGAGCCAAAGGCACAGGGAGCCCCCATCCCAGGCCGCAGACAGGAGCCTCGCGCTCGCGGCGGGTGAGCAGAGTCTGCAGTAAACCCACCCACGAGGGTGCGGGGCAGCGAGCTGTGGCGTCCCTGGGTCCCCGCCTGTCACGGGGCATCCTCGGGGCGCCTGCGGGCCAGGGTCCGCGGCCAGGGCGTCTCAGTCCCCATCGCTGTCCTCAGAGGAGGAAGACACCAGGAGATCCTCGTGGAGGACGCTGCGCGGGGCAGGCGGGGCGGCGCCCTCGGGGCTGCAGCGGGTGGGGGAGCTCTGGGGCGGAGGGGGCGGGGGGCAGGCGGCCTTGAACCTGCAGCTCCACTGGCCGTGCTGCCGTCTGCTGAGGACCAAGGTGAGGGCCGGGCGGGGCGGGCTGCAGGGCCGGTAGTCTGGGCGCTCGGGGCCGTGGGCAGGGCGCGGGGGCTCAGCGCTGGGGGCCGGGGCCCCCTGGGTGGCCAGCGGGGCTGTGCAGGACCCATGTTCCGGGAGGCCTGGTGGGGGAGGCAGGGTTGGCTCAGGCCCCACGTCTGCGCCCTCACTGTCCTCCTGGGGGTGCTGGGCCGGGCCCAGCCGGGCTTTCTTCGGGGGCTTCTGTGGAGCAGGACTGGGGGCGGCTCTCTTGCCTGGGGCCTCGGGGCTGATGGAGGAGTCCTGGAGTCCCCACTTCAGGGCAGGCTGAGGGTTGGAGGCTGAGGGGACCTCGAGGAGATTGGGGTGTGTCCAGGGGTGGGGGCCGGAAGCCAGGGCCTGATGCTGAGCGACACCCCACGGTGTGTTCAGAGGTGGGGGCCCAGGAGAGGGAGCCCCGCCCTGCATCTCCCTCAGGGCGGCGGGTGAGAAGCCCCCCGGGGCGGGCCGGCCGCTGGGACACCCCTGGACGCCGCTGCGTGTCTTCTGCGAGCTCGAGGGCGGCCGTCCGCAGGGCAGGTCCGGGCCGGGGCCGCGCTTCTGGGTGGGGTGGACGGGCAGGGGCCGGCTCGGGTGCTGTGGGGACACGAGGGAGAGGGACGTGAGCTCCCCCGCGCTCCGGTCAAGTGCGGCGAGGGAACCACAGCGTCCCCGGCCCAAGGGCGGCCCGGGAGCAGGGACACTCACACACGCGTCGTCCCAGGGGGCTGCGGCTGCCCGCCCGCCCTGCGCCGGGCCCGGGGTGCTCCTGGGAGGCTTCTGCGGGAGGGCGCCCCGCTGCTGCTCCTGCCTGGGGGGAGAAACGCCGTTAAGCACAGATTCCTGAGCCCACGAGGGTGTGGGCAGTGTCCCCCCTCCATCCCCCGGCTCCCGGGAGGGTCATGAATGCCCCGGCCACCCCACTGTCCTCCCGCCTTGGAGCATCTCCCCACTGATTGGCGCCCACGGTCTCCCTATGGACCCCCCTGAACCCCCCTCCCCGTGCTGTCCACTGGTGCAGGTGCCCTTTGCCCTCCTCACCCGCGTGGGCCCCCAGGAGATCAGGGGCCCCTGAGCATGGAGGCCGGAGGATCCCGGCCTGTGGCGCTGCCCCCTCCACCTGTGCTGGCCCGGGCCAGGCTGTGCCCACAGGGGAGGGGAAGGTCACAGCAACCTTGACCGTGAGCTGGGGGACCCGCCAGCTGCCCGCATGTACCTACCTCAGTGCCCGTGCAACCTCCCGCACGGTCCGGGTGCCCGTCTGGGGCTTCGGTGCCAGGTGCCCGTACCACGGGTTCTGGTTCTCCTTGCCTTGCAGGGAGCCCAAAGCCTGGGGCGCCAGGGCCCCCTGCCAGCACCTGATGGGGCACCTGGGGCTGGCGGCCTTGTGCCCAAAGGCTCCGCATTC
Source organism: Talpa europaea (assembly GCF_964194135.1). Taxonomy (NCBI): domain Eukaryota; kingdom Metazoa; phylum Chordata; class Mammalia; order Eulipotyphla; family Talpidae; genus Talpa; species Talpa europaea. The sequence continues at coordinate 9,312 of NW_028167851.1, forward strand.
CTTGCACTTCACCTGCGGGGAGGAGGGACACAGGGTCACGGCCTCACAGTCACATGCAGGGGCAGGGATCGGGGAGGGGGCTGTGGGGGGCAGGAGAGGCAGAGTGGGGGCCTCCCCCAGGGTCTGAGGGAGGGGCTGGAGGAGAAGGGAGGGCGCAGGTGGCTGACCGCACTGGGCACCGGGGCGAGCGGGGGCCGCAGTTGCAGGGATAGGGGGAGGAGCTGACTGGGGGTGCGGGGCCCGCCCTGGAGCACCTGGCGGTGCTGGGGCGGGGGGGCCTGAGCTGTGCAGACAGCATGAGGGGCGCCTGCCCTGTGCTCGACCTGGGGGCCCGACAAGGTCCTGAACTTACCCGAGGATCCTCCTCCACTGTTGGGGGTGCTGTCTGCCCCCCGGGTCCTGCCCGCGGGGCCATCCGTCTCTGGGTGCTCACCGGGCGGAGGACCCCAGCTGGGCTGGGCCTTCCCGCCATCGGACGGGCCCCCTGGAGCTTCATCCCGCTGTCCCCGGGCCCGACGGTGGGAGACCTGGACAAGAGACAAGGCAAGTGTCAGTGGGCTCAGGAGCTCCCGCCTCCTCCGCCACAGCCTCTGCCTGGGGTGAGTCCCGGACACCGGGGGCCACAGGACTTACCTCAGGGCCTCTCCTGCCCACCCTGGGGGCCCTTCACAGCCCCTCCCCCTGCACACCCCGACCCAGGACTCACCACCGACCTCCCCCGCCCCGTTCCTACCATCTCGGTGCACAGGTGCCCGTGAGTGGGAGCCCAGCCCAGGCGGCAGCACAGCAAGCCCTGCCACCCCACAACCCCCTTGGAGTCTGTGCCAGGGAGCCAGGAGGGTCCCCTGGCAAGGCTGACTCAGCCTCGGGGCACAGTGCTTGTGGGTAAACCCCTCCTGCCCCCACTGAAAACACCCCTCACCCCTCTATCACTGCCTGCGCCATCAGAGGACCCCCGAGAGGGGGAACTCACCTGAGGCCTCGGGGCTGCTCCGTGGGTCAGGAGATGCTCGGGTGGGGCTGGACCAGGTGCACTGTCGGTGGGCAGCGTCCTGGAGGCCGGAGCAGGTGGGACTGGGCAGGAGTGGTCCCAGGCCTGGCTTTTATGCTGTCCCTGGGGTCACGTGACCCAGCGGGTCTTCCCTCCCATCAATCACTGCCCCTCACCCCTGTGCAGGTGGTTGTGGCCACACCCAGCCCTTCCGGCTGCAGGTGCCTCCCGGGGGCCTGTGGTGGACACTGAGTGGACTCCTGTCTGTCCCGGCCAGCGCCCGCGGCACTGTGATGATGGCGGGGCCCCCGAGGGGCTCTGACTCCCTGGGCCACCTGCTTCTATCGGGGAGTGCTCGTGGGTCGGTCATCCTGGGACTGTGACTCTTGCTACTGGAAAGACGCAGACCATCGTGGTGATGTCCTGGGAGACGTTCCCCTGGGCACCAGGGACGGTGTCAGGGGACAGCAGTTCCCAGGCCTTGGCAAGATCATGGGGCCCTTTTAGCGAGTTTCCTTTGGCCTCGCGCCGCGACACTGTGTGTGTCGTTTCCAGCCGCTCCCAGGGGAGCTGGTAGTTTGGGGGCTTTGTCTTAGTTGAGTACAATTTGCAGGACTGCGCGTGGCACCGCCTCTGTGGCTCGGCCAGGCAGGGCTCCCTGAGCGAGATGTGACGTGTGGCCTTAGAAGTGACTCTGCCTCCATTTATCTCCAGTCAGAAGCGGGACCGAAGCCAAGGAGCTTTCTCAGGCCGGGAACACGGTGCTGCTCATTGAGGTGGCTCCAGGCTGCCCCCAGGGCCGGAGACAGATGCTCAGGTGCCACCAACATCTTTAAACAAGACTTGGTGAATGTTGCCCCTGGCGTGATGGGCTAAAAATTGCCTCTAAGGCTTGGAGAGTGAGAGGGGGCGGCGGGGTGGCCGGAGGAGGGCCGGGCTGCTAAGGGTGGACGCGGGTTTGGAGGAAGGAGAGATGCAGCAAGGGCTGCGCGTCTCCTGGGGAGGAAGCCTCACAGAGCGGTTGCCCGGAGATGACCTCACGCCAGCCGTGAGCTGCATTTGCAACAGCTTGCATTGTTTTGAAAAGGTTCAATTTCCCACAAATTACTTCATTCAACATCCTCAGCCACTGCCTTCAGCTCACTGATGTCCTTTTTTCCTACGTGCAATCTCGCTGGAGAGTTTTCCATGCTGCTTTTAGGTTTGCTACCTCGTTGTTAGAATCTCAGTGTTGACCAAATGTAAGGATTCCTTCAGATTTCCCTTCCTCCACGACACCGGGGGTGTTTGGAATCGCCTCACCCAGACGCATGTCAGAGATGCTCCGTGAATCAAGAATTTCTGTTGCTCTTACACGGAACAGTCCCCCAGTATGAATTTCTGTCGGGACTCTTGGTCCTGCTTCAAAGACTCTTTTATACCCCGAGGTGTTTTATCCTCTTCTTGCTGTTTGAACCTTTGCTCCTTCGATGGCTTTTCTTGAGCACGTCAGGCTGGTAGGTGGCTGAATCTTATTTCAGGGATTGTGAGACTAGCGTTTCTCCCGAGCGGAGCTTGCCCAGGATGGAAATAATTTACAAGGATGAGGTGCTCCCTGCACAAGTCCTCCAGACATGTCAAAGTTTGGAGCTGTTGGTGACACCGTCCCCACGGCTCTGCTTGCAGCGTGCCTGCACCTGCGATGTCAGGTTGGCGAGCGGCACACTGACAGCACATCTGTACATGTGCGAAACCACCGGTCACTGCTCTGACCTGGGAGAACTCACCTGCAAACCTGACCTCTTGACTGCAGATAAGGGGGTAGAAGGATCCTCCCTGCTCACCCCAGGACTGCAGTGCTGATTCATGCAGTGTGAGAGCCCTTGGAGGGTTAAATATTCCTGCTGGGACTGGATTTTGCTTCTGCTTTGTACCGCACTGTCCACCAGGCAGGTGACTTCCTGCAGGCCTGCGAGACTCTCCCTTCAGGGCTGGGGGCCCTGGTGTCGCCGAAGGGAGGAGCGGTGGCTGAAGGCTCTCCCGCCAAGCGGATACGCGTGTGGCCGCTCTCCAGGGTGGGTCTCTCATGGCTTCTAAGGTGAGCGCGTGGACTGAAGGCTTTCCCGCAGCGGCGGCCCTCGTGGGGTTTCTCACCTGCGCGTGTTCTGCTGGGGCGCCAGAGCTCAGAGCCGTGATCGAAGGCCTCCCCGCAGAGCAGATGCTTGTGTGGTGTTTCTCCGCTATGAATTCTGTTGTGCTGGCTAAGGCCAGAGCTTTGGCTGAAGGATTTCCCGCCCTGTGGACAGGCATCCTGCTTCTCTGCAGGGCAGATTTTCTCATGGCTTCTAAGGTAAAAAATGACTGAACGCCTTCTCACATGCGCGGCATTTATAGGGTTTCTCCACACTGTGAGTTTTCTCTTGCTGTTCACAGTAAGAGCTGTGGCTGAACACTTTCTCACGCGAATGGCGTGCGTGTGGTCTGCACCTCGTCGTCGGGTCTGGGTGTTATTGTGGCTTCTAAGGTCAGAGCTTTGCAAACATTTGTGCCCACCTCAATGACAGTTACATGTTTTTATCTCCAGTGTGCATTGTCTTGTGTTTCTTGAGGTGAAGGTAAGGACGAAGGAGCTCCCCATACTCGTGGCACTCACGTAATTTTCCTCTAGTGTGAATTTGTTTGTGTGGTTGAAAGGACAGGTCCTTGCTGAGTGATTTTCCCTGCCCTGTTGTGATATGAGGCTTCTGCCCCACGCGAATTAAAACACGTTGATTGAACTCAGCTCTGTGAGTAAACTCGTCCCCCACGTCAATGTGTCCAACGGGAGCCTCTGGAGTGAGACGTGGCTGTTTGGGAGAAGAGAAAAAAGACTCTTAGTGGTTTGCCAGCCTATGTCCTTGCCTTCATTTGTCCACTAGCAACCTGGGCGTGACAGTCTCTAGGGCTCGTCTCGCACACGTACTGGGTCACTCACCTGCAGGCAGACAATATTATCCTTTGAGATATTATTTTCCTACCGTGAGAAATGTTGATGCAGTTGACTGTATTTTTAGAACGGAGGTTTTGCCTTGAGCTCATTTATTTTGAGCTTAATTTATTCACTGATTTCAAACTACCAAACTTTTCCCCAGAAAGTGCTTAATTCCAACTCCATTACACTCCTGCAGGCACCTTACCTTATTGCCGGATCTGCAGTTTGGATGATTAGGACTCACATCCACTTACCGTTGGCATGGCGACCCTTGCGTCCTTCTGGTTGTGTTGTGTTAGTAACACTTCTTCTCTGTTATGCAGACTTTCTCTCCATAACACAGTGACAGCTGTGACCTCCTTGGCCTGGGCCCGGACGGGGGTGGGGTCGGGTTGGGACCCGGCCTGCTGAGCAGGCACCTGGCAGTGTTAGTGTGACAGCACAGGCCATGTCCTCGTGGGACCTGATGCTTGGGGGTGACGGTGTTCTCAGTGCGCCCGTCTGTACCGCAGAGAGGAGTGTGGGCCAGTGGCACCCTGAGGCGCAGTAAACTGGGTGTCCTGCTACCCCAGAGACCAGGATCTTGGCCCCAAGTCCAGGCATCTGTGTGAGCCGGGCTGATGTAGCCCCAGCGCCTGCGGGCCCAGGCCGAGGGCGCCATCTCCTCTGTTTTATCTGTGAGTCACCCACTTCCTCCACCTGATTCCAGGTGCTGGGGCTGCAGAGGCCAGCGGACGCTCACGGCCTCCCAAGGGGACAGTCGGCGTCAGAGAACCCAGAAAGCGGTACTGGAGGCGCGGCAGGGAGGCGCCTGCGTGGAGCCGAGTCCGGGGCACCATGGCACCTTCATGTCCATAACTGCTGCTCAGCATCAATTTTTACTCTTTCTTTTGCCGCAGAGCGGCGCAAATTCTCTTCTGCAGCCCCCGACCTTCACCTCAAAGGAAAGGCACTCCGCCTCGCAGCAGCGTCCATCCACACACACTTCAGCTGCCTGTGAATCGCTCCCCTGGCTGAAGGCACAGAGCAGAGCCCTCAGTCAGCTGGTGAATCATTACTGGAAGGCGAAATCACGTCCTTGGGGCCAAGCTCAACCATCCACCCCCCTGGGCTCCTGACACAGGGGATGGATTTAGAAGTGAGACGGGGCAGATGTCACCCGAGCAGTGAGGGCTGAGTGCACCAGGCCGTGCCCACGCTTGTCCTCAATGAGCAGAACCGAACCCCCGCCCCCTGCCATGGCCGTGTCTGGGGTGCATAGAAGCAGAAGGAGACAATGTGCTTCCTAATCCCAATGAACAAATCTTTCCAGTCGATGACAATGTTCCACGTCTCCCGGGGAACAGTCCCGTGGGAGACGGCCATTGGCTCCCTGGGAGGATCGGCCCCGTGTGCTGGCGTCTGTGCTGCGCCTCTTTGGGGCACAGAGATGATACAGGAAGACGATGGGCCGTCAGCGTGCTCTGCAGAGCCGATGGGAACGTCTCCGCGTGTGTCAGAAAAGCTGGAGTTTGCACGTTTGGAACAGGCAGCAGCCTGCTCCGTGCCAGCCAGAGGGAGCTGAGACTGGGCCGAGGAGAGCCGAGCCTGTTCCCATGCACTGGTCTGAGATGGAGTCGGGGGAGGGGCGGGAGGAGGCGGGGGCAGCATCCATGCCCCTCCCCATTGTTCTGCCACCAGCCCTGCTGGGGTGGGGGGGCGCCACCAAGTCCCCCCGCCCCCCACCCCCCCCCTGGCGATTGCCTGCCCTTCCCTGCCCTCCTGACCAGATGCTCAGATCTACAGGGTCTGAGATCTACAGGGCAGATCCACAGCCTGCAGGTTTTGTCTTGTTCCAACCCCGGGACATTTTTAGAACCCAGGAGAGTCCATATCAGCAGGAAGGACGCATCTACCATCAAGGCAATGGTAAGTCACATGGGGAGTGACACTAATCATTCAAATTAGAGACATGGCAGTAGTATGTTAATAAGCGAATCTATAATCCTAAAGTACATTAAGTTGAGATTTAACTCTCAGCAAAACGTTTTGGATAGTTGAGTTTAGTGAAAAAATTAATGAGCTCAAAATTATAACCCGAGATATTAAAAAAATATGGAAAACTACACACTGTTCCTATGCCTAGTCTTTGCCTAGTTTTTTTTTTTAAAGATTTATTTATTTATTTATACAAGCACTGGTACAGTCAGAAGCGCAGGAGGGTGAGAGAATCCACCAGAGCCAGAGCGGGGAGCAGAGCAGGCAGAAGGACCGAAGTACACTGCTGAGGGGAGCAGCGGGCGGCAGGAGAGGTCTGTGCGCCATGTGGGACCTTCCTCCGGTGGCCGGGGAGCAGCCGGGGATGGAACCGGCGCAGCAGAGGCTAAGGGCAGCTTCGCAACCCAGCGCTCAACCGCTGGGCCACTGGGGAGGCCCCTTTGCCTGTTCTTTGAAACACAATGACGCCTTCAAAATCAGTCTACAAGCTGCAGTTAGGATGCTGCAAAAACGTGTGCAGGAGGGAAATGCAACTCGTTAGGAATTAACACTGGAAAGATTTAATTGAAGGGCATCATTAAATGATTTTATATATATATATATATATATATATATATAATAATGAATGTATGGATGTATATGGAAAACCATTAATAGACTTTCCTCTCCTTCCCAAAAGCAGATTCCCTCTGAATGTAACAGTATGGGAGATTCCCCATAGTGCTCCACACTGAACGAACATTTATCGGCTCCCACAGAAAAGAAACCCTGTATCAGCAAGCAGTGTCGGAAATCCCTTGGTGGCCGGCCATGCCTTCATCAGCACAAGCACATTCACAGTCAAGGTAAAGCCTGTGAATGCCATCTGTGCGGGAAAGCCTTCAGTACCTGCTCCAGTCTGAGACGGCACGAGATGACTCACGCTGGAGAGAAACCTTAGGAATGCCGCATCTGTGGGAATGCCTTCATTCAAAGCTCTGACCTTAGAAAGCACAATCTGACTCACAGTGGAGAGAAACCGTATGAATGTCCCCTGTGCGGGAAAGCGTTCAGTCAGTCCTCTAACCTCAGGCAGCATGCAAGAACGCACACTGGAGAACAACCGTGTGGATGTCACCTGTGTGGGAAAGCCTTCAGTAAGTGTTCTGCCCTTCGACGACACGGGGGAACTCACACTGGAGAGAAACCATATGAATGTCATCAATGTGGGAAATCCTTCAGTCAGTGTTCTGCCCTTAGACGACATGAGGGAATCCACAGTGGAGAGAACATGAGTGCTTTTAGTGAATATTCTGACCTGAGATGACATACAATGATGATTCATTATATTTAAGAGACGGCAACCATAGCTTTCATGTTGAAACACACCAGAAGACTCATACACTGAAGGGATACTGCAACTGATGTGGAAAATCCTCTAGTCTTCCTAACTTGACATATGCACATGTATGTGGCCGTGAATACACACGTATGACATCAAAACCTTCAGTCATTGGCCTGACCTTCGATGACCTGAGAGAACTCCTACTGTACATAGAAAGAACGAGGTTGTCTTCAGCAGCAGTTGTACGTTTGAAACGTACTAGAGGATTGACGCAGGTCAGACCGCCTGGGAGTGTCATCCATGTGAACAAATATTCAGCCAAGCACCAGTCACGTAGGCACAACAAAGCTCAGTGAACGAGTCACTGCTAACCCAGGATGTGAGCGATGAATGTGCTTGAGGATTAACAGGCAATTCCCACAGAAGCGATTCAATTAAAAGCCAACAGAACCCTTATTCCCAGAGCCATTCTGTGGCACATAGGAGGAGTCAGATTGTACAGAGCACTCAGTGTCACTAAAGAAGTTTCTCAAACCAAGGAAACGGTAGTCCAAAAACCAAAGTGGAGAAAACTTTAGTTAGATTTCACATCAGATAACGAAATCTAGGAGAAAAATACTCTCAGAATCTTTTAATATGCAAGTTAGAAATAATTAAGAATAACCATAATTTTACAGGGAAAGGGTGACGTCGCCAAGGTAGTCAAATGGTCTGGGAATACTGAACTAATGCTGGGAGTATGCAAAATTTTGTAAGAAATTAAAGTTTGCAATAGATTTGTAAAGATGTGAGTAAACCATGTTGCTAAGAAAGTCGGGTGAGCTGAAGTTCTGCTTGTCCTTATGCAGCTGTAGACACCTGTTTAGGTCTGCGCTCCGCGGCACGTGGGCTGAAGTTTTAGCCCAACTCAGAGTCTCTCCCAGCAGCTCCTTCCACACAGCTCATCCCCACGCATCCTCTCTCCTCACTGACATAGTGCGCTCCGTCCGCGGCCTGCGGGTGACACAAGATCCCTCACCCCGTGCTTGGTTGCTCCAGTGTGCCATGGCCCTGGCTTGGCGAGGTCATGGGGGGGAAGTGCCAATGACACTGATGTCCACCACTGCGTCAGCGCCAGCCCCGTCTCTGTGGGGACGGTTACAGACCAGAGGCACGGGTAGCTCAGCACTTCAAGGCCACAGAACACTCCTTGAAATTCTCCATGAAGCCTCTGAGTTGGGCTAAGTGGGGCCAGGAGTTCATCATCCCATGACCACATCCAGTACCTTGACTGGGTGAGTCCTGAGCTCCGCACCCAGTCAGCTCCCCGCCAGTGCTTTCTCCTTCCACAGCAGCTCTGCCGAGAGCACTCAGGCAAGCTGAACCCCCTAAGCTATCCCACACCACAGAAGCCCGCAACGTACTGCAGAATGAAAGTTCTCACAAAGGAATTGCACATGTATTCCCTTTGATGAAACCTAAAAACTGAACTCAAGCCTCAAGGGGAAATGCTTCCAAGAGAGAACTCAGCTGGCGTGTGCTCTCCCCAACTGCCACCGTCCCCACTCACACCCAGAGGCACTGTGAGTGAACACAGTCTTGCCTCCAAGTGATACCTCACTGTTTTCAAACCCCCCGCCCCCCAAGCGATTCTATGGTGCAGCGAGGGTGGAAACAGTCATGTGAGGAGGAGGAACTAAAATTCAACCTTCTGGTATCTTGGCTGGAGAGGCAGAGACAAGAGAAGTGTGAAGAAGGGCTCAGGGAACAAATAAGTCCAGACCCTGGAGACACACCTCATGGGTTCTCATTTCCACCGTCACAGTCCAGGAGATGTTACTCAGTCTTTTTGTGACTCAGTTTATTCAACCCTAAGGTGGAAATGAGCTGAGTACTTCATTCTTGGCGTGGCTACGAGGCCACTGCCGTGGACCAGAGGCCCTAGATGGCTGCGGGCAACGGGCACTTCTGTCAAGAGAAGGTAGATCCCCCTTCTGTGTTCCTGCCCCCAGGGAAACGGACAGTAAGAAGCGAACCTCTCAGTTTAATTGGCAACAGCTGATAATGATCAGGCGCTGACAGTTAGCACCAGGCTTTCCTGGCCGGGAATCCCCAGGATGTGCCTGTGGCTTCAGTTGCCTTCCGGGTTTTCTGAATTTGAAACAAGATTTTAAAGCCAAATTGCTGTCTGCTTCCCATCAACAATTGTGTTCAGGTCTGTTAACCTTTGGGGGGGTTCATTTATGTAGCGTTCTATTTCTTCCTTCCCCCCTGCACCCCGCCTCCCGTGGGCCCTGGTCCCTCCCCTCCCCCGTACCTGGGGTCCCTCCGGGTGCCCAATTCATCGCCCAGGAGCTTTTTAAAAGAGGCTGATCAAGGCACCCTCCTTGGAAATACCCTGGTGTGCCCATTTGTTTTTGTTTGTTTGCTTTTGTTGTTTGTGTTTGTTTTGTTTGTTTGTTTTTGTTTGTGTTTGTTTTTGTTTGTTTGATTTGTTTGTTTATGCTAGTTTTTGTTAGTTTTTGTTTTTGCTTGTTTTTGTGAGTGTTTGTGTGTTTTTATTTGTTTTTGTTCTGTTTGTTTGTGTTTGTTTTTGTTTGTGTTTGATTTTTAGTTTTTGTTAGTTTCTGTTTGTTTTTGTTAGTGTTTGTTTTTGTTAATTTTTGTTAGCGTTTGTTTTTGGTTTTGTTTTTGCTTGTTTTTGTGAGTGTTTGTGTTTGTTTGTTTGTTTCTGTTTGTTTTTAATTTTTTCATTAGTTTGTTTTTGTTAGTTTTTATTAGTTTTGTTAGTTTTTGTTTGTGTTTTTGTTTGTCTATATTTGTTTTCCCTTGTTTGTTTTTCTACATTTGTTTTTGTTTGTTTGTTTTGTGGGAACCCCCCTCCACCCCCGCCAGAGGAAGGAAAACTAACCTGCTTTGCAGAGGCTGCCGGCTTCGCAGCGGGGGAGGCCCTATCAGATTTCCTGTTGATAGACAGCATAAGCAACTGTGCTTTAATTCTGAAACTTTTTTCTGATATAAATGAGCAAAGTAAATAAGTATGTGTGGGAGAGACGGTGTCTCACTCCAGAATTACGAGGCCCGGCGTGGAAGGGAGCAGCAGCCCACACCTGGGCCCCGAGTGCAGGCTTTGGCTATGGCCCAACAATGATCTGATCACTTCCCCCGCTTTTCCAATGACTTTTGGTCCCCAGAATGGAGCACCCATGGCCTTGATCATTGATTTCTGCAGAATGAAAGCAGCAAAACCAGACAGGTGCCCACTAGGGACAAAGGTATGGACATTCTAGTCACGAAGGACACCCCATCTTCAGCTCCCGATCCTCATGACACTACTCAGAACTTTTACCATGACAAATATCATCACAAAAATTATATGTCTTAGCAGTGTGCAAAAGCATCTGCAACAAATGATAAACACATTCTAATTGAAAAAACAATGGGCACACACATGTCCGTATGGTACATTTGATCTTTATTCATCTTTTGGGAAGGATAAGGTAACTTTCCCAAATCACTCAAAATCATTTTCCCTCTTGCCAGAATTCACTAGGTTAATTTTATCGCAGGATTCAACCCCTCCATCTAGTCCTAGATAGCCCTCCCACCACCCTCATTCCCTTCTTCACAGAAAACGAGGGGCTACAGGCAATGCCTGCTATCAGAGAACTTAGAAGTATGCCAAGAACGCCACTCCCGGAAAACACAGCAGGCAGGTGCCCCACCCCCAAGGGTGACCCCATCGGAAGTGCTGAGGGTGTGTGATCCTTGCAGGAAAGGGACACAACTACCACTAGTCATACCCTGGGGCCTTGCTTCAGGGAGCCCTGATGTTTCTCATCCTCACCCCACCACCCACTCTGCTCTGGCATCTCTAAGCAGACTAAATTCTATCAGGAACTGAACTCCCACGCTGCCTTCAGGAACCACTATGGATCTCTCTCTCAACAAGTCTTCTCAGAAGGTTCAGAAGGTAGAAATGCTTTGTGCCCCTTGGGGGCCCTCAGCTGTACCATATCGTTTTGGACACAAACTGTTAATTGAAAGCAATGTACATGCTACATTAAACAGTGTTGTGAGTTCACAGAGAACAGGCGCAGGAGAAGGCACCCCATGGTGACTCCATGCACTGGCTCCTGAGGCTCAGGTCCTTCCAGGATGGAGCGCGCTGCCTCCTGCCCGGGGGCACGCCCAACTTGCTAGGTCCAGGTGTCCGTCACGGGTGCCGGGAGGCTCTCCTGCTCCCGCCTTGTACTCCACGCTGCGGGAGAGCGACTCGTTGGATGCAGAACAGGTTTCCATTGGGGACAGCTGAGTAGCTTTGCAGTAAAACTCATCCTAGGACAAGGCTGAGTGTGCTGTGTGGGCCACCTGCGCCCAGCCCGGGGCGCTGCCCTTTCTTCCCCCGCCACAGTTGGAGGATCAGGTGCGACCAAAACTGGGGAACCCCGTGCCAGGAGTGGGATTCCATTGGGCTCCTGCACCTGGCCCACACGGAGCTGGGGGGCGCTTGGGAATCCCATTTCTGCTGGGCAGGGGAAGGAGCAATCCGGGGTCCTGTCCAAGGTGCTGAGGGTGAGGAGCACTGGGTTTGGGTGGCTCTGGCGGGGTGGGTCTCCCCTGGGACACGCAGGATGCTGGGTGTTCATGTGCTCTTGTCACCTCGGCCTGGACGACCGGAGATGGGTGTCGGTGTCTAGAAGGCAAGCAGGACCCTCTGGGCCTTCCTGTTCTTCCCCTTGGTGGCTCTGGTTCTTCCTCCCATGCCAGGGGCTCTGCCCATGGGGGCTGGCCCTTGAGCAGCATGTGCCCATGCTGAAAGCTGCGGCTGGCCAGTGTCGCACTGGGCAGGACCCGCTGTGGACCCCGCGGGCTGTCTGGGCCGGTGGATCACGACCGCGTCGGCGGGCAGGGCACGGTCCACCTCCCTGAGCTTGAGGGCAGGCTTGGGTCGCTCGTGCTCCTGATGCTTTCTCCACTGGTCCAAGGTGACCGGCCGGGTCGGGGTCTCTCGCGCAGGCTCCTGGGGCTCGGGGACCGCAGGAGGCCTGTCTCCCACAGGCTCCCGATGGGCCTGAGGGAGCAGGTCCACACCTGTGGTGGTCAGCGTTGGGGGTGGCCCGCCAGGGGAGTCCTGCTCGCTGGCCCTGTCCAGTTCCTTCTTCTGGATGTAAAAGAGCACGTAGGCCTGTTGGCTCAGGGCAGAGGAGACATTGCAGGAGGTGACCTGAGAGTCGTCCATGCGATACCACCGGTCCTTCCCAGGCCTCACGTAGCAGAAGTAGTGTCCCTGGTGACACCCCCAGCCTGCGTGCACCAGCACCGCATAGAGTTCGTACTCCAGGGCCCCCGCCTTCTGCTCGGACAGCAAGGCCTGCAGGTCCAGGCGCTGTGGGTAGCGCACGGGCTTGGCCACCTTGCCGCCTGTGGGGCCGCCGAAGCGCTTGAGCATGAGGATGAGGACCTGGGGAGGGGCATGCAGAGCCAGCGTCTTGGCGGAGGGCCCCCTGTCGCCACAGGCAGCGCAGTGGTACGCGTCGGGCCCGTCCAGGCTCTCCGGCTTCACCAAGTCCTGCAGAGCCTGCTCCACGCTGTCGGCGGCCTGGATGTCCAGGGCGATGTCCAGGTAGGGCTCCAGCGTGGTGGAGACTCCGCAGCAGCGCACGCACTGGATCTGGGACCTCCAGTAGCCCCCGAAGAGCCGCCGCACCAGGGTGCTGTCCTGGGGCTGTGGGTGCGCGGCCGCCAGCTCGCTCACACACCCGCCCTGCATGGCGCCCACGGTGGCCATCAGGAACTCGTGGGCATCTTCCTGGCGCCAGGCATGGAAGCCGGCGAGCAGCTCCTTCACGGGCGACACCACCTCCCCGGGGTGCAGGAGGGCGCGGGAGACGTGCGCCCGCATGGCGCAGAGCGTGCAGGACAGCCGCCGGGGGCAGGAGGGCGCGCGCGGCCGGGACAGCAGGTAGCCGGCCAGCGGGGGCGTGTAGGTCAGGCACTGCAGGGCCGCGTTGGCGTAGCAGGTGTTCCCCAGGTTGCGCAGCCCGGCCCCCACCTGGCCGGGCCCCAGCCGGCGCCCGAGGCGGCCCTGGCAGCCTGTCGTCTCCGCAGGCCCCGGGGCCATGCTGCGCGCGCCTGGCCGGAGGGACGAGCGGCTTCTTGGAGGGGAGGCAGGTCAGCCCTCCCGGGTCCCCGCACCTGGTCCAGAGGCTGCGAGCGCGTCCAGTCCTGAGGCCGAAGCTCCGAGTCGCGGCGAGGTCCGGAGTCTACCCTGCCGGGGTCAGGAAGAGCCGCTGCACGATGCGCACGTCAGGACCGCTGGCTCCGAATGACCTGCAGGCCCGGCCCGGGCCCCTTTTATAGCCCCTGGCCCCGCCCCGCGACGAGGCCCCGCCCCCGACCCCCACCGGTCACCGGCCTGCTGGGCAGCGCTGGGCGTGGCCCTTCCGGGCCAGCAGCTCCCCGGGGAGTCCGGCGCTGGGTCACACCCCCCCCTCCAGTCTGCGGGGCCGGACCTGGCACAGGTGCAGTCTGACGAGGCACTCAGAGCCCCAGCTGCCCACGGCTGGACAGGGACAGTCATCAGGCCCCTTCCGACCCCCTCAGCGTCCTGGGCTCGGGACCCGAATAGGGCTGGGGACGACAAATTGCGGCTCGGACCCTCCACTGGCGTCACCCCACCTGCCCCCGCATGTCAGAGCAGCATCAGCACGAGCTGGCAGGGACAGGAGAGAGTCAGAGAAGCCCGGAGTTGGCTCCGGACACCTGTGGGGCTGGGGTGACTCCTCTGGCCGGGGCGCAAAGGGCAGGAGCAGACTCTCGGGGAGCTCGCAGGACGCCCCGCTGCACTCAGGAGCAGCCCGCGGGATGGACACAGGCGGCTACATCATTCATTCCCAAGGATTCGGGATTAAAAAATATCTTCAAGGGAAGCTGCACACTCAAGACAGTCGTGACGAGGTTTCTCTGATCGGGTCCCAGGAGGTCCGGACGCCGAGCCGAGGGCCTGGCCTGGGCCTGCAGGGGGAAGATGCAGAACTGTTGTTGGGGAGACAGAGCCCGTCGGGGCCCCGCCATCCTCACAGTGGGGCGGGCGCTGGCCGGGACAGACAGGAGTCCACTCAGTGTCCACCAAGCCCCCGGGAGGCCCCTGCAGCTGGAGGTGCTGGGTGTGGCCACATGGCCCGGGGACGCCTGAGCCACAACCCCTGCCCCGGGGGTGAGGGGCAGTGATTGAGGGAGGGAGGCACAGCGATCCCTGGAGAGGCCCCAGGGCGTGACCTCTGGCACCTGCTTCCGGGGTGGCCCCCGGGATATTGCCCTCAGAACCGGGATGTGGCTGGGGGGATGTGGGGGGGCTGGGCTGCCGCCATTCTGTGGAGGGCTCGGGTTAGGGCGGCGCTGTGGCCCGGGCTGTCCCCCCGTGGGCGCTGGCAGGAAGGAAGTGGGTGGGCAGGCAGCCCTTGTGTCCGCACCCCTGGCAGTGGGTCACTTTGATCTCTCTAGGCTTCAGAAAATGAACGACCCGAACTCCCTGAAATCTGGCCGAGGCCCCGCGTCCTCTCGGGCTTCCCTTGGGGGGAAGCAGCGTCGGCTCTGCCCAGCCCCACTGCAGCCCCCACCCCTAGACCCGCGCGCGCTCAGGAATCCGGAGCGTGTCCCCCTCACCCCGGGGCTCCGGGGTGCGCCCAGGTGCGCCCGTCCCAGCAGGCGCCTCATGACCGTCGGGGGGTGAAGACAGAGGTCAGCCCAAGCCCCACTGAGCTTTCTCAGGGCGCCCTGGACGCCTAGGGCTGGGGGGTCGTGCGTGCCCAGGGAGAGGGTCACCCGGCGCCAGACTCCCCTGGAGATGCCAGCCCGGAGAGGCCACGCCCAGCGCTGCCCAGCAGGCTGGTGACCCGGGAAGGGGGGGTCGGGGGCTTCAGGGCGAGCGGGGCCAGGGGCTATAAAGGAGGCGCGGGCCGGGCCTGCAGGTATTTGGATCAACCCCGGCCCGTCCCAGGAGGGGTGTCGCTGGGGATGGGGCAGCGTTGGGTGGCCCAGGTGTGTCCCCTGACTTTCCTCTTCCATCGCACCCTGTGCTGCGGGGGTGGTATGCGAGGGAGGCGGCCAGTCGCTATGACAGGTCCTGGGCATGACGTGCCGACGAAAAGGGGGGCCCTGGGGAAGGGGGGCGCTGTGTCCTCACTAGCCCGGCCCGGAGCTGGGAGAGGGCCTGGCTGGCGCCGGGCTGTCCTGCTGCAGCCGCGAGATGGCTGTGCCCGGCTGGCGTCCCGCCCCTTCCCTCCCACCCTGGCTCCTCAACCCCGACGTCCTGAGCCACGGGGACCCCGTGACAGCGGGGGAGACAGACCCCGAGGATTCCCGGGCGTGCGCTGGGGCTCCCTCAGGGGGCTGGCTGCCCCCGGGCCTCCAGAGCGCTGGAGCCGTGGCCGCGGGAGCCGCCCTGTCCTTCCCCTGCCCAGCCTGGGGCGGCCAGCACCGGGCAGCCTCCTGCTGGGGGCTGGACTCTAATAAGACGGTGTCTCACCAGCTCCTCTTCACTCTCAGTAACACACTCTTGTGTGCAAATGAGTGAGTGTGGTGGGATGTGTGCCAACGCACTCGCGACGCGTGGAAGGTAAAGCCCGACACAAATTTCACTTTCAAAGACTTTACTAAGAGCAGGAAACTGATTCGTGTTCGGCTCAAAACAAGCGGGGGAAGGTGCCCGACGATCCCTCGGCCACCACCACCCCGGCCACATGTCAGCGCGGGGTGGGGGGCGGGGCAGGGCGCCCTCCGCACGCCCTGGGCCCACCCCAGGGACTCCCCCAGATTCACACAGTGAAGCCCAGGCTGGACCCGATTCTGCTTCACCCCACAGGGAAGCCAGAGAGACCCTCCCTCGCCCAAGCCCAGGGCACTCAGGCCCAGTGCTCCTCCCCCTCGGGGTCCCTGCCCAGGTGCAGAGTTGGGGTGACCACGCCCCCAGAAAGGTGTCAAGGGTCCTGCTCAGAGGCCGCCCTTCAGCGTCCCTCGTGCTCCCCACCCCCACCCGCCCTGCGGTGGCAGCTCCTCCAGGAGAGCGATTCCTACGGGCCCCCCCAGGATGGCCGGGTCTTTGGCCTCGGACACGCACAGACGGCGTCAGAAGGGGGAGACCCCGCGGGGGCCCTGGGGTCCTCTGGCTGCCGGAATGAGGGCCTGCCGGGGGCGGTTTTGGGCTCAGACTCTTAAGGGTCTCCACGGGGAGCTGTGCGGGAGGGAACGGGGGCGCTGCGCGATGTGCTGCTCGGAGAAGAGAGACGCGAACCCGCGTGCGTTTCAGGGCACTTTATTAATAGACGAGACTGGGGCGCAGGCCCCCGACGGCTGCGCTCCAGGAAGAGCCAAAGGCACAGGGAGCCCCCATCCCAGGCCGCAGACAGGAGCCTCGCGCTCGCGGCGGGTGAGCAGAGTCTGCAGTAAACCCACCCACGAGGGTGCGGGGCAGCGAGCTGTGGCGTCCCTGGGTCCCCGCCTGTCATGGGGCATCCTCGGGGCGCCTGCGGGCCAGGGTCCGCGGCCAGGGCGTCTCAGTCCCCATCGCTGTCCTCAGAGGAGGAAGACACCAGGAGATCCTCGTGGAGGACGCTGCGCGGGGCAGGCGGGGCGGCGCCCTCGGGGCTGCAGCGGGTGGGGGAGCTCTGCGGCGGAGGGGGCGGGGGGCAGGCGGCCTTGAACCTGCAGCTCCACTGGCCGTGCTGCCGTCTGCTGAGGACCAAGGTGAGGGCCGGGCGGGGCGGGCTGCAGGGCCGGGAGTCTGGGCGCTCGGGGCCGTGGGCAGGGCGCGGGGGCTCAGCGCTGGGGGCCGGGGCCCCCTGGGTGGCCAGCGGGGCTGTGCAGGACCCATGTTCCGGGAGGCCTGGTGGGGGAGGCAGGGTTGGCTCAGGCCCCACGTCTGCGTCCTCACTGTCCTCCTGGGGGTGCTGGGCCGTGCCCAGCCGGGCTTTCTTCGGGGGCTTCTGTGGAGCAGGACTGGGGGCGGCTCTCTTGCCTGGGGCCTTGGGGCTGATGGAGGAGCCCTGGGGCCCCCACTTCTGGGCAGGCTGATGGTGGGAGCCTGAGGGGACCTCGAGGAGATTGGGGTGTGTCCAGGGGTGGGGGCCGGGAGCCAGTGTGTGATGCAGAGCGACACCCCGCGGTGTGTCCAGAGAAGGGGGCCCAGGGGAGGGAGCCCCGCCCTGCATCTCCCTCAGGGCGGCGGGTGAGAAGCCCCCCGGGGCGGGCCGGCCGCTGGGACACCCCTGGACGCCGCTGCGTGTCTTCTGTGAGCTCGCGGGCGGCCGTCCCCGGGGCAGGTCCGGGCCGGGGCCGCGCTTCTGGGTGGGGTGGACGGGCAGGGGCCGGCTCGGGTGCTGTGGGGACACGAGGGAGAGGGACGTGAGCTCCCCCGCGCTCCGGTCAGCAGCGCAGCGCGCGGCGAGGGAACCACAGCGGCCCCGGCGTAGGGGCCGCCCGGGAGCAGGGACACTCACCCGCGCGTCGTCCCAGGGGGCTGCGGCTGCCCGCCCGCCCTGTGCCGGGCCCGGGGTGCTCCTGGGAGGCTTCTGCGGGAGGGTGCCCCGCTGCTGCTCCTGCCTGCGGGGAGAAACGCCGTTAAGCAGAGATTCCTGGGCCTCCCCGGTGGCACAGCGGTTGAGCGCTGGGTTGCGAAGCTGCCTGCGGCCTCTGCGGCGCCGGTTCGATCCCCGGCTGCTCCCCGGCCAGCGGAGGAGGATCCCACATGGTGCGCAGACCTCTCCTGCCGCCCGCTGCTCCCCTCAGCAGTGTACTTCGGTCCTTCTGCCTGCTCTGCTCCCCACTCTGGCTCTGGTGAATTCTCTCACCCTCCCGCGCTTCTGACTATACCCAGTGCATGTATAAACAAAAACAAACAAACAAATATAATAAATAAATAAATAAAAACATGCCTCTATAAAAAAAAAAAAAAAAAGCAGAGATTCCTGCGCCCACGTGGGGGTGGGCAGTGTCCCCCCTCCATCCCCGGCTCCCGGGATGGTCAGGAAGGCCCTGGCCACCCCACTGTCCTCCCGCCTTGGAGCTTCTCCCCAGTGCTGGGCGCCCACGGACTCCCTTTGGACCCCCCTGAACCCCCCCCGTGCTGTCCACAGGTGCAGGTGCCCTTTGCCCCCCTCACCCGCGTGGGCCCCCAGGAGATCAGGGGCCCCTGAGCATGGAGGCCGGAGGATCCCGGCCTGTGGCGCTGCCCCCTCCACCTGTGCTGGCCCGGGCCTGGCTGTGCCCACAGGGGAGGGGTAGGTCACAGCGACCTTGACCGTGAGCTGGGGGACCCGCCAGCTGACCGCATGTACCTACCTCAGTGCCCGAGCAACCTCCCGCACGGTCCGGGTGCCAGGCTGGGGCTTCCGTGCCAGGTGCCCGTACCACGGGTTCTGGTTCTCCTTGCCTTGCAGGGAGCCCAAAGCCTGGGGCGCCAGGGCCCCCTGCCAGCACCTGATGGGGCACCTGGGGCTGGCGGCCTTGTGCCCAAAGGCTCCGCAGTCCTTGCACTTCACCTGCGGGGAGGAGGGACACGGGGTCAGGGCCTCGCAGTAACATGCAGGGGCAGGGATGGGGAGGGGGCTGTGGGGGGCAGGGTAGGCAGAGTGGGGGCCTCCCCTGGGGTCTGAAGGAGGGGCTGGAGGAGAAGGGAGGGCGCAGGTGGCTGACCGCACTGGGCACCGGGGCGAGCGGGGGCTACAGTTGCAGGGAAAGGGGGAGGAGCTGACTTGGGGTGCGGGGCCTTCCCTGGAGCGCCTGGCGGTGCTGGGGCGGGGGGCCCTGAGCTGTGCAGACAGCCTGAGGGGCGCCTGCCCTGTGCTCGACCTGGGGGGCCCGACAAGTTCCTGAACTTACCCGAGGATCCTCCTCCACTGTTGGGGGTGCTGTCTGCCCCCCGGGTCCTGCCCGCGGGGCCATCCCTCTCTGGGTGCTCACCGGGCGGAGGACCCCAGCTGGGCTGGGCCTTCCCGCCATCGGACGGGCCCCCTGGAGCTTCATCCCGCTGTCCCCGGGCCCGACGGTGGGTGACCTGGACAAGAGACAAGGCAAGTGTCAGTGGGCTCAGGAGCTCCCGCCTCCTCCGCCACAGCCTCTGCCTGGGGTGAGTCCCGGACACCGGGGGCCACAGGACTTACCTCAGGGCCTCTCCTGCCCACCCTGGGGGCCCTCACAGCCCCTCCCCCTGCACACCCCGACCCAGGACTCACCACCGCCCTCCTCCGCCCCGTTCCAACCATCTCGGTGCACAGGTGCCCGTGAGTGGGAGCCCAGCCCAGGCGGCAGCACAGCAAGCCCTGCCGCCCCACAACCCCCTTGGAGTCTGTGCCAGGGAGCCAGGAGGGTCCCCTGGCAAAGCTGACTCAGCCTCGGGGCACAGTGCTTGAGGGTAAACCCCTCCTGCCCCCACTGAAAACACCCCTCACCCCTCTATCACTGGCTGCGCCATCAGAGGACCCCCGAGAGGGGGAACTCACCTGAGGCCGTGGGGCTGCTCCGTGGGTCAGGAGATGCTCGGGTGGGGCTGGACCAGGTGCACTGTCGGTGGGCAGCGTCCTGGAGGCCGGAGCAGGTGGGACTGGGCAGGAGTGGTCCCAGGCCTGGCTTTTAGGCTGTCCCTGGTGTCACGTGACCCAGCGGGTCTTCCCTCCCATCAATCACTGCCCCTCACCCCTGTGCAGGTGGTTGTGGCCACACCCAGCCCTTCCGGCTACAGGTGCCTCCCGGGGGCCTGTGGTGGACACTGAGTGGACTCCTGTCTGTCCCTGCCAGCGCCCGCGGCACTGTGAGGATGGCGGGGGCCCCCGAGGGGCTCTGACTCCCTGGGCCACCTGCTTCTATCGGGGAGTGCTCGTGGGTCGGTCAGTCCTGGGACTGTGACTCTTGCTACTGGAAAGACGCAGACCATCGTGGTGATGTCCCGGGAGACGTTCCCCTGGGCACCAGGGACGGTGTCAGGGGACAGCACTTCCCAGGCCTTGGCAAGATCATGGGGCCCTTTTAGCGAGTTTCCTTTGGCCTCGCGCCGCGACACTGTGTGTGTCGTTTCCAGCCGCTCCCAGGGGAGCTGGTAGTTTGGGGGCTTTGTCTTAGTTGAGTACAATTTGCAGGACTGCGCGGGGCACCGCCTCTGTGGCTCGGCCGGGCAGGGCTCCCTGAGCGAGATATGAAGTGTGGCCTTAGAAGTGACTCTGCCTCCATTTATCTCCAGTCAGAAGCGGGACCGAAGCCAAGGAGCTTTCTCAGGCCGGGAACACGGTGCTGCTCATTGAGGTTGCCCCAGGCTGCCCCCAGGGCCGGAGACAGATGCTCAGGTGCCACCAACATCTTTAAACAAGACTTGGTGAATGTTGCTCCTGGCCTGATGGGCTAAACATTGCCTCTAAGGCTTGGAGAGTGAGAGGGGGCTTCGGGGCGGCCGGAGGAGGGCCGGGCTGCTAAGGGTGGACAGGGGTTTGGAGGAAGGAGAGATGCAGCAAGGGCTGCGCGTCTCCTGGGGAGGAAGCCTCACAGAGGGGTTGCCCGGCGATGACCTCACGCCAGCCGTGAGCTGCATTTGCAACAGCTTGCATTGTTTTGAAAAGGTTCAATTTCCCACAAATTACTTCATTCAACATCCTCAGCCACTGCCTTCAGCTCACTGATGTCCTTTTTTCCTACGTGCAATCTCGCTGGAGAGTTTTCCATGCTGCTTTTAGGTTTGCTACCTCGTTGTTAGAATCTCAGTGTTGACCAAATGTAAGGAATTCCTTCAGATTTCCCTTCCTCCACGACACCGGGGTGTTTGGAATCGCCTCACCCAGACGCATGTCAGAGATGCTCCGTGAATCAAGAATTTCTGTTGCTCTTACACGGAACAGTCCCCCAGTATGAGTTTCTGTCGGGACTCTTGGTCCTGCTTCAAAGACTCTTTTATACCCCGAGGTGTTTTATCCTCTTCTTGCTGTTTGAACCTTTGCTCCTTCGATGGCTTTTCTTGAGCACGTCAGGCTGGTAGGTGGCTGAATCTTATTTCAGGGATTGTGAGACTAGCGTTTCTCCCGAGCGGAGCTTGCCCAGGATGGAAATAATTTACAAGAATGAGGTGCTCCCTGCACAAGTCCTCCAGACATGACAAAGTTTGGAGCTGTTGGTGACACCGTCCCCACAGCTCTGCTTGCAGCGTGCCTGCACCTGCGATGTCAGGTTGGCGAGCGGCACACTGACAGCACATCTGTGCATGTGCGAAACCACCGGTCACTGCTCTGACCTGGGAGAACTCACCTGCAAACCTGACCTCTTGACTGCAGATAAGGGGGTAGAAGGATCCTCCCTGCTCACCCCAGGACTGCAGTGCTGATTCATGCAGTGTGAGAGCCCTTGGAGGGTTAAATATTCCTGCTGGGACTGGATTTTGCTTCTGCTTTGTACCGCACTGTCCACCAGGCAGGTGACTTCCTGCAGGCCTGCGAGACTCTCCCTTCAGGGCTGGGGGCCCTGGTGTCGCCGAAGGGAGGAGCGGTGGCTGAAGGCTCTCCCGCCCAGCGGATACGCGTGTGGCCGCTCTCCAGGGTGGGTCTCTCATGGCTTCTAAGGTGAGCGCGTGGACTGAAGGCTTTCCCGCAGCGGCGGCCCTCGTGGGGTTTCTCGCCTGCGCGTGTTCTGCTGGGGCGCCGGAGCTCAGAGCCGTGATGGAAGGCCTCCCCGCAGAGCAGACGCTTGTGTGGTGTTTCTCCGCTATGAATTCTGTTGTGCTGGCTAAGGCCAGAGCTTTGGCTGAAGGATTTCCCGCCTTGTGGACAGGCATCCTGCTTCTCTGCAGGGCAGATTTTCTCATGGCTTCTAAGGTAAAAAATGACTGAACGCCTTCTCACATGCGCGGCATTTATAGGGTTTCTCCACACTGTGAGTTTTCTCTTGCTGTTCACAGTAAGAGCTGTGGCTGAACACTTTCTCACGCGAATGGCGTGCGTGTGGTCTGCACCTCGTCGTCGGGTCTGGGTGTTATTGTGGCTTCTAAGGTCAGAGCTTTGCAAACATTTGTGCCCACCTCAATGACAGTTACATGTTTTTATCTCCAGTGTGCATTGTCTTGTGTTTCTTGAGGTGAAGGTAAGGACGAAGGAGCTCCCCATACTCGTGGCACTCACGTAATTTTCCTCTAGTGTGAATTTGTTTGTGTGGTTGAAAGGACAGGTCCTTGCTGAGTGATTTTCCCTGCCCTGTTGTGATATGAGGCTTCTGCCCCACGCGAATTAAAACACGTTGATTGAACTCAGCTCTGTGAATAAACTCGTCACCCACGTCAATGTGTCCAACGGGAGCCTCTGGAGTGAGACGTGGCTGTTTGGGAGAAGAGAAAAAAGACCCTTAGTGGTTTGCCAGCCTATGTCCTTGCCTTCATTTGTCCACTAGCAACCTGGGCGTGACAGTCTCTAGGGCTCGTCTCGCACACGTACTGGGTCACTCACCTGCAGGCAGACCATATTATCCTTTGAGATATTATTTTCCTACCGTGAGAAATGTTGATGCAGTTGACTGTATTTTTAGAACGGAGGTTTTGCCTTGAGCTCATTTATTTTGAGCTTAATTTATTCACTGATTTCAAACTACCAAACTTTTCCCCAGAAAGTGCTTAATTCCAACTCCATTACACTCCTGCAGGCACCTTACCTTATTGCCGGATCTGCAGTTTGGATGATTAGGACTCACACCCACTTACCGTTGGCATGGCGACCCTTGCGTCCTTCTGGTTGTGTTGTGTTAGTAACACTTCTTCTCTGTTATGCAGACTTTCTCTCCATAACACAGTGACAGCTGTGACCTCCTTGGCCTGGGCCCGGACGGGGGTGGGGTCGGGTTGGGACCCGGCCTGAGAGCAGGCACCTGGCAGTGTTAGTGTGACAGCACAGGCCATGTCCTCGTGGGACCTGATGCTCGGGGGTGACGGTGTTCTCAGTGCGCTCGTCTGTACCACAGAGAGGAGTGTGGGCCAGTGGCACCCTGAGGCGCAGTAAACTGAGTGTCCTGCTACCCCAGAGACCAGGATCTTGGCCCCAAGTCCAGGCATCTGTGTGAGCCGGGCTGATGTAGCCCCAGCGCCTGTGGGCCCAGGCCGAGGGCGCCATCTCCTCTGTTTTATCTGTGAGTCACCCACTTCCTCCACCTGATTCCAGGTGCTGGGACTGCAGAGGCCAGCGGACGCTCACGGCCTCCCAAGGGGACAGACGGCGTCAGAGAACCCAGAAAGCGGTGCTGGAGGCGCGGCAGGGAGTCGCCTGCGTGGAGCCGAGTCCGGGCACCATGGCGCCTTCATGTCCATAACTGCTGCTCAGCATCAATTTTTACTCTTTCTTTTGCAGCAGAGCGGCGCAAATTCTCTTCTGCAGCCCCCGACCTTCACCTTAAAGGAAAGGCACTCGACCTCACAGCAGCCGTCCATCCACACACATTTCAGCTGCCTGTGAATCGCTCCCCTGGCTGAGGGCACAGAGCAGAGCCCTCAGTCAGCTGGTGAATCATTACTGGAAGGCAAAATCACGTCCTTGGGGCCAAGCTCAACCATCCACGCCCCAGGGCTCCTGACACAGGGGATGGATTTAGAAGTGAGACGGGGCAGATGTCACCCGAGCAGTGAGGGCTGAGTGCACCAGGCCGTGCCCACGCTTGTCCTCAATGAGCAGAACCGAACCCCCGCCCCCTGCCATGGCCGTGTCTGGGGTGCATAGAAGCAGAAGGAGACAATGTGCTTCCTAATCCCAATGAACAAATCTTTCCAGTCGATGACAATGTTCCACGTCTCCCGGGGAACAGTCCCGTGGGAGACGGCCATTGGCTCCCTGGGAGGATCGGCCCCGTGTGCTGGCGTCTGTGCTGCGCCTCTTTGGGGCACAGAGATGATACAGGAAGACGCTGGGCCGTCAGCGTGCTCTGCAGAGCCGATGGGAACGTCTCCGCGTGTGTCAGAAAAGCTGGCGTTTGCACGTTTGGAACAGGCAGCAGCCTGCTCCGTGCCAGCCAGAGGGAGCTGAGACTGGGCCGAGGAGAGCCGAGCCTGTTCCCATGCACTGGTCTGAGATGGAGTCGGGGGAGGGGCGGGAGGAGGCGGGGGCAGCATCCATGCCCCTCCCCATTGTTCTGCCACCAGCCCTGCTGGGGTGGGGGGGCGCCACCAAGTGCCCCCGCCCCCCACCCCCCCTCGGCGATTGCCTGCCCTTCCCTGCCCTCCTGACCAGATGCTCAGATCTACAGGGTCTGAGATCTACAGGGCAGATCCACAGCCTGCAGGTTTTGTCTTGTTCCAACCCCGGGACATTTTTAGAACCCAGGAGAGTCCATATCAGCAGGAAGGACGCATCTACCATCAAGGCAATGGTAAGTCACATGGGGAGTGACACTAATCATTCAAATTAGAGACATGGCAGTAGTATGTTAATAAGTGAATCTATTATCCTAAAGTACATTAAGTTGAGATTTAACTCTCAGCAAAACGTTTTGGATAGTTGAGTTTAGTGAAAAAATTAATGAGCTCAAAATTATAACCCGAGATATTAAAAAAATATGGAAAACTACACACTGTTCCTATGCCTAGTCTTTGCCTAGTTTTTTTTTTTTAAAGATTTATTTATTTATTTATACAAGCACTGGTACAGTCAGAAGCGCAGGAGGGTGAGAGAATCCACCAGAGCCAGAGCGGGGAGCAGAGCAGGCAGAAGGACCGAAGTACACTGCTGAGGGGAGCAGCGGGCGGCAGGAGAGGTCTGTGCGCCATGTGGGACCTTCCTCCGGTGGCCGGGGAGCAGCCGGGGATGGAACCGGCGCAGCAGAGGCTAAGGGCAGCTTCGCAACCCAGCGCTCAACCGCTGGGCCACTGGGGAGGCCCCTTTGCCTGTTCTTTGAAACACAATGACGCCTTCAAAATCAGTCTACAAGCTGCAGTTAGGATGCTGCAAAAACGTGTGCAGGAGGGAAATGCAACTCGTTAGGAATTAACACTGGAATGATTTTAATTGAAGGGCATCACTAAATGATTATATATATATATATATAAAATAATGAATGTATGGATGTATATGGAAAACCATTAATAGCCTTTCCTCTCCTTCCCAAAAGCAGATTCCCTCTGAATGTAACAGTATGGGAGATTCCCCATAGTGCTCCACACTGAACGAACATTTATCGGCTCCCACAGAAAAGAAACCCTGTATCAGCAAGCAGTGTCGGAAATCCCTTGGTGGCCGGCCATGCCTTCATAAGCACAAGCACATTCACAGTCAAGGTAAAGCCTGTGAATGCCATCTGTGCGGGAAAGCCTTCAGTACCTGCTCCAGTCTGAGACGGCACGAGATGACTCACGCTGGAGAGAAACCTTAGGAATGCCGCATCTGTGGGAATGCCTTCATTCAAAGCTCTGACCTTAGAAAGCACAATCTGACTCACAGTGGAGAGAAACCGTATGAATGTCCCCTGTGCGGGAAAGCCTTCAGTCAGTCCTCTAACCTCAGGCAGCATGCAAGAACGCACACTGGAGAACAACCGTGTGGATGTCACCTGTGTGGGAAAGCCTTCAGTAAGTGTTCTGCCCTTCGACGACACGGGGGAACTCACACTGGAGAGAAACCATATGAATGTCATCAATGTGGGAAATCCTTCAGTCAGTGTTCTGCCCTTAGATGACATGAGGGAATCCACAGTGGAGAGAACATGAGTGCTTTTAGTGAATATTCTGACCTGAGATGACATACAATGATGATTCATTATATTTAAGAGACGGCAACCATAGCTTTAATGTTGAAACACACCAGAAGACTCATACACTGAAGGGATACTGCAACTGATGTGGAAAATCCTCTAGTCTTCCTAACTTGACATATGCACATGTATGTGGCCGTGAATACACACGTATGTCATCAAAACCTTCAGTCATTGGCCTGACCTTCGATGACCTGAGAGAACTCCTACTG
This sequence comes from Talpa europaea, assembly GCF_964194135.1. NCBI lineage: Eukaryota > Metazoa > Chordata > Mammalia > Eulipotyphla > Talpidae > Talpa > Talpa europaea. The sequence continues at coordinate 35,498 of NW_028167851.1, forward strand.
TACATAGAAAGAACGAGGTTGTCTTCAGCAGCAGTTGTACGTTTGAAACGTACTAGAGGATTGACACAGGTCAGACCGCCTGGGAGTGTCATCCATGTGAACAAATATTCAGCCAAGCACCAGTCACGTAGGCACAACAAAGCTCAGTGAACGAGTCACTGCTAACCCAGGATGTGAGCGATGAATGTGCTTGAGGATTAACAGGCAATTCCCACAGAAGCGATTCAATTAAAAGCCAACAGAACCCTTATTCCCAGAGCCATTCTGTGGCACATAGGAGGAGTCAGATTGTACAGAGCACTCAGTGTCACTAAAGAAGTTTCTCAAACCAAGGAGACGGTAGTCCAAAAACCAAAGTGGAGAAAACTTTAGCTAGATTTCACATCAGATAACGAAATCTAGGAGAAAAATACTCTCAGAATCTTTTAATATGCAAGTTAGAAATAATTAAGAATAACCATAATTTTACAGGGAAAGGGTGACGTCGCCAAGGTAGTCAAATGGTCTGGGAATACTGAACTAATGCTGGGAGTATGCAAAATTTTGTAAGAAATTAAAGTTTGCAATAGATTTGTAAAGATGTGAGTAAACCATGTTGCTAAGAAAGTCGGGTGAGCTGAAGTTCTGCTTGTCCTTATGCAGCTGTAGACACCTGTTTAGGTCTGCGCTCCGCGGCACGTGGGCTGAAGTTTTAGCCCAACTCAGAGTCTCTCCCAGCAGCTCCTTCCACACAGCTCATCCCCACGCATCCTCTCTCCTCACTGACATAGTGCGCTCCGTCCGCGGCCTGCGGGTGACACAAGATCCCTCACCCCGTGCTTGGTTGCTCCAGTGTGCCGTGGCCCTGGCTTGGCGAGGTCATGGGGGGGAAGTGCCAATGACACTGATGTCCACCACTGCGTCAGCGCCAGCCCCGTCTCTGTGGGGACGGTTACAGACCAGAGGCACGGGTAGCTCAGCACTTCAAGGCCACAGAACACTCCTTGAAATTCTCCATGAAGCCTCTGAGTTGGGCTAAGTGGGGCCAGGAGTTCATCATCCCATGACCACATCCAGTACCTTGACTGGGTGAGTCCTGAGCTCCGCACCCAGTCAGCTCCCCGCCAGTGCTTTCTCCTTCCACAGCAGCTCTGCCGAGAGCACTCAGGCAAGCTGAACCCCCTAAGCTATCCCACACCACAGAAGCCCGCAACGTACTGCAGAATGAAAGTTCTCACAAAGGAATTGCACATGTATTCCCTTTGATGAAACCTAAAAACTGAACTCAAGCCTCAAGGGGAAATGCTTCCAAGAGAGAACTCAGCTGGCGTGTGCTCTCCCCAACTGCCACCGTCCCCACTCACACCCAGAGGCACTGTGAGTGAACACAGTCTTGCCTCCAAGTGATACCTCACTGTTTTCAAACCCCCCGCCCCCCAAGCGATTCTATGGTGCAGCGAGGGTGGAAACAGTCATGTGAGGAGGAGGAACTAAAATTCAACCTTCTGGTATCTTGGCTGGAGAGGCAGAGACAAGAGAAGTGTGAAGAAGGGCTCAGGGAACAAATAAGTCCAGACCCTGGAGACACACCTCATGGGTTCTCATTTCCACCGTCACAGTCCAGGAGATGTTACTCAGTCTTTTTGTGACTCAGTTTATTCAACTCTAAGGTGGAAATGAGCTGAGTACTTCATTCTTGGCGTGGCTACGAGGCCACTGCCGTGGACCAGAGGCCCTAGATGGCTGCGGGCAACGGGCACTTCTGTCAAGAGAAGGTAGATCCCCCTTCTGTGTTCCTGCCCCCAGGGAAACGGACAGTAAGAAGCGAACCTCTCAGTTTAATTGGCAACAGCTGATAATGATCAGGCGCTGACAGTTAGCACCAGGCTTTCCTGGCCGGGAATCCCCAGGACGTGCCTGTGGCTTCAGTTGCCTTCCGGGTTTTCTGAATTTGAAACAAGATTTTAAAGCCAAATTGCTGTCTGCTTCCCATCAACAATTGTGTTCAGGTCTGTTAACCTTTGGGGGGGTTCATTTATGTAGCGTTCTATTTCTTCCTTCCCCCCTGCACCCCGCCTCCCGTGGGCCCTGGTCCCTCCCCTCCCCCGTACCTGGGGTCCCTCCGGGTGCCCAATTCATCGCCCAGGAGCTTTTTAAAAGAGGCTGATCAAGGCACCCTCCTTGGAAATACCCTGGTGTGCCCGTTTGTTTTTGTTTGTTTGCTTTTGTTGTTTGTGTTTGTTTTGTTTGTTTTTGTTTGTGTTTGTTTTTGTTTGTTTGATTTGTTTGTTTATGCTAGTTTTTGTTAGTTTTTGTTTTTGCTTGTTTTTGTGAGTGTTTGTGTGTTTTTATTTGTTTTTGTTCTGTTTGTTTGTGTTTGTTTTTGTTTGTGTTTGATTTTTAGTTTTTGTTAGTTTCTGTTTTTTTTTGTTAGTGTTTGTTTTTGTTAATTTTTGTTAGCGTTTGTTTTTGGTTTTGTTTTTGCTTGTTTTTGTGAGTGTTTGTGTTTGTTTGTTTTTTTCTGTTTGTTTTTAATTTTTTCATTAGTTTGTTTTTGTTAGTTTTTATTAGTTTTGTTAGTTTTTGTTTGTGTTTTTGTTTGTCTATATTTGTTTTCCCTTGTTTGTTTTTCTACATTTGTTTTTGTTTGTTTGTTTTGTGGGAACCCCCCTCCACCCCCGCCAGAGGAAGGAAAACTAACCTGCTTTGCAGAGGCTGCCGGCTTCGCAGCGGGGGAGGCCCTATCAGATTTCCTGTTGATAGACAGCATAAGCAACTGTGCTTTAATTCTGAAACTTTTTTCTGATATAAATGAGCAAAGTAAATAAGTATGTGTGGGAGAGACGGTGTCTCACTCCAGAATTACGAGGCCCGGCGTGGAAGGGAGCAGCAGCCCACACCTGGGCCCTGAGTGCAGGCTTTGGCTATGGCCCAACAATGATCTGATCACTTCCCCCGCTTTTCCAATGACTTTTGGTCCCCAGAATGGAGCACCCATGGCCTTGATCATTGATTTCTGCAGAATGAAAGCAGCAAAACCAGACAGGTGCCCACTAGGGACAAAGGTATGGACATTCTAGTCACGAAGGACACCCCATCTTCAGCTCCCGATCCTCATGACACTACTCAGAACTTTTACCATGACAAATATCATCACAAAAATTATATGTCTTAGTAGTGTGCAAAAGCATCTGCAACAAATGATAAACACATTCTAATTGAAAAAACAATGGGCACACACATGTCCGTATGGTACATTTGATCTTTATTCATCTTTTGGGAAGGATAAGGTAACTTTCCCAAATCACTCAAAATCATTTTCCCTCTTGCCAGAATTCACTAGGTTAATTTTATCGCAGGATTCAACCCCTCCATCTAGTCCTAGATAGCCCTCCCACCACCCTCATTCCCTTCTTCACAGAAAACGAGGGGCTACAGGCAATGCCTGCTATCAGAGAACTTAGAAGTATGCCAAGAACGCCACTCCCGGAAAACACAGCAGGCAGGTGCCCCACCCCCAAGGGTGACACCATCGGAAGTGCTGAGGGTGTGTGATCCTTGCAGGAAAGGGACACAACTACCACTAGTCATACCCTGGGGCCTTGCTTCAGGGAGCCCTGATGTTTCTCATCCTCACCCCACCACCCACTCTGCTCTGGCATCTCTAAGCAGACTAAATTCTATCAGGAACTGAACTCCCACGCTGCCTTCCAGAAACCACTATGGATCTCTCTCTCAACAAGTCTTCTCAGAAGGTTCAGAAGGTAGAAGTGCTTTGTGCCCCTTGGGTTCCTCAGCTGTACCGTATCGTTTTGGACACAAACTGTTCATTGAAAGCAACGTACATGCTACATTAAACAGTGTTGTGAGTTCACAGAGAACAGGCGCAGGAGAAGGCACCCCATGGTGACTCCATGCACTGGCTCCTGAGGCTCAGGTCCTTCCAGGATGGAGCGCGCTGCCTCCTGCCCCGGGGCACGCCCAACTTGTTAGGTCCAGGTGTCCGTCACGGGTGCCGGGAGGCTCTCCTGCTCCCGCCTTGTACTCCACGCTGCGGGAGAGCGACTCGTTGGATGCAGAACAGGTTTCCATTGGGGACAGCTGAGTAGCTTTGCAGTAAAACTCATCCTAGGACAAGGCTGAGTGTGCTGTGTGGGCCACCTGCGCCCAGCCCGGGGCGCTGCCCTTTCTTCCCCTGCCACAGTTGGAGGATCAGGGGCGACCAAAACTAGGGAACCCCGTGCCAGGAGTGGGATTCCATTGGGCTCCTGCACCTGGCCCACACGGAGCTGGGGAGCGCTTGGGAATCCCATTTCTGCTGGGCAGGGGAAGGAGCAATCCGGGGTCCTGTCCAAGGTGCTGAGGGTGAGGAGCACTGGGTTTGGGTGGCTCTGGCGGGGTGGGTCTCCCCTGGGACACGCAGGATGCTGGGTGTTCATATGCTCTTGTCACCTTGGCCTGGACGACCGGAGATGGGTGTCGGTGTCTAGAAGGCAAGCAAGACCCTCTGGGCCTTCCTGTTCTTCCCCTTGGTGGCTCTGGTTCTTCCTCCCATGCCAGGGGCTCTGCCCATGGGGGCTGGCCCTTGAGCAGCATGTGCCCAGGCTGAAAGCTGCGGCTGGCCAGTGTCGCACTGGGCAGGACCCGCTGTGGACCCCGCGGGCTGTCTGGGCCGGTGGATCACGACCGCGTCGGCGGGCAGGGCACGGTCCACCTCCCTGAGCTTGAGGGCAGGCTTGGGTCGCTCGTGCTCCTGATGCTTTCTCCACTGGTCCAAGGTGACCGGCCGGGTCGGGGTCTCTCGCGCAGGCTCCTGGGGCTCGGGTACCGCAGGAGGCCTGTCTCCCACAGGCTCCCGATGGGCCTCAGGGAGCAGGTCCACAGCTGTGGTGGTCAGCGTTGGGGGTGGCCCACCAGGTGAGTCCTGCTCGCTGGCCCTGTCCAGTTCCTTCTTCTGGATGTAAAAGAGCACGTAGGCCTGTTGGCTCAGGGCAGAGGAGACATTGCAGGAGGTGACCTGAGAGTCGTCCATGCGATACCACCGGTCCTTCCCAAGCCTCACGTAGCAGAAGTAGTGTCCCTGGTGACACCCCCAGCCTGCGTGCACCAGCACCGCATAGAGTTCGTACTCCAGGGCCCCCGCCTTCTTCTCGGACAGCAAGGCCTGCAGGTCCAGGCGCTGTGGGTAGTGCACGGGCTTGGCCACCTTGCCACCTGTGGGGCCGCCGAAGCGCTTGAGCATGAGGATGAGGACCTGGGGAGGGGCGTGCAGAGCCAGCGTCTTGGCGGCGGGCCCCCTGTCGCCACAGGCAGCGCAGTGGTACGCGTCGGGCCCGTCCAGGCTCTCCGGCTTCACCAAGTCCTGCAGAGCCTGCTCCACGCTGTCGGCGGCCTGGATGTCCAGGGCGATGTCCAGGTAGGGCTCCAGCGTGGTGGAGACTCCGCAGCAGCGCACGCACTGGATCTGGGACCTCCAGTAGCCCCCGAAGAGCCGCCGCACCAGGGTGCTGTCCTGGGGCTGTGGGTGCGCGGCCGCCAGCTCGCTCACACACCCGCCCTGCATGGCGCCCACGGTGGCCATCAGGAACTCGTGGGCATCTTCCTGGCGCCAGGCATGGAAGCCGGCGAGCAGCTCCTTCACGGGCGACACCACCTCCCCGGGGTGCAGCAGGGCGCGGGAGACGTGCGCCCGCATGGCGCAGAGCGTGCAGGACAGCCGCCGGGGGCAGGAGGGCGCGCGCGGCCGGGACAGCAGGTAGCCGGCCAGCGGGGGCGTGTAGGTCAGGCACTGCAGGGCCGCGTTGGCGTAGCAGGTGTTCCCCAGGTTGCGCAGCCCGGCCCCAACCTGGCCGGACCCCAGCCGGCGCCCGAGGCGGCCCTGGCAGCCGGTCGTCTCCGCAGGCCCCGGGGCCATGCCGCGCGCGCCTGGCCGGAGGGACGAGCGGCTTCTTGGAGGGGAGGCAGGTCAGCGCTCCCGGGTCCCCGCACCTGGTCCAGAGGCTGCGAGCGCGTCCAGTCCTGAGGCCGAAGCTCCGAGTCGCGGCGAGGTCCGGAGTCTACCCTGCCGGGGTCAGGAAGAGCCGCTGCACGATGCGCGCGTCAGGACCGCTGGCTCCGAATGACCTGCAGGCCCGGCCCGGGCCCCTTTTATAGCCCCTGGCCCCGCCCCGCGACGAGGCCCCGCCCCCGACCCCCACCGGTCACCGGCCTGCTGGGCAGCGCTGGGCGTGGCCCTTCCGGGCCAGCAGCTCCCCGGGGAGTCCGGCGCTGGGTCACACCCCCCCCTCCAGTCTGCGGGGCCGGACCTGGCACAGGTGCAGTCTGACGAGGCACTCAGCGCCCCAGCTGCCCACGGCTGGACAGGGACAGTCATCAGGCCCTTTCCGACCCCCTCAGCGTCCTGGGCTCGGGACCCGAATAGGGCTGGGGACGACAAATTGCGGCTCGGACCCTCCACTGGCGTCACCCCACCTGTCCCCGCATGTCAGAGCAGCATCAGCACGAGCTGGCAGGGACAGGAGAGGGTCTGAGAAGCCCGGAGTTGGCTCCGGACACCTGTGGGGCTGGGGTGACTCCTCTGGCCGGGGCGCAAAGGGCAGGAGCAGACTCTCGTGGAGCTTGCAGGAGGCCCCGCTGCACTCAGGAGCAGTCCGCGGGATGGACACAGGCGGCTACATCATTCATTCCCAAGGATTCGGGATTAAAAAATATCTTCAAGGGAAGCTGCACACTCAAGACAGTCGTGACGAGGTTTCTCTGATCGGGTCCCAGGAGGTCCGGACGCCGAGCCGAGGGCCTGGCCTGGGCCTGCGAGGTGGGAAGATGCAGAATGGGTGTTGGGGAGACAGAGCCCCTCGGGGCCCGCCATCCTCACAGTGGGGCGGGCGCTGGCCGGGACAGACAGGATCCACTCAGTGTCCACCGCCGGCCCCGGGAGGCCCCTGCAGCCGGAGGTGCTGGGTGTGGCCACATGGCCCGGGGACGCCTGAGCCACAACCCCTGCCCCGGGGGTGAGGGGCAGTGATTGAGGGAGGGAGGCACAGCAATCCCTGGAGAGGCCCCAGGGCGTGACCTCTGGCACCTGCTTCCGGGGTGGCCCCCGGGATATTGCCCTCAGAACCGGGATGTGGCTGGGGGGATGTGGGGGGGCTGGGCTGCCGCCATTCTGTGGAGGGCTCGGGTTAGGGTGGCGCTGTGGCCCGGGCTGTCCCCCCGTGGGCGCTGGCAGGAAGGAAGTGGGTGGGCAGGCAGCCCTTGTGTCCGCACCCCTGGCAGTGGGTCACTTTGATCTCTCTAGGCTTCAGAAAATGAACGACCCGAACTCCCTGAAATCTGGCCGAGGCCCCGCGTCCTCTCGGGCTTCCCTTGGGGGGAAGCAGCGTCGGCTCTGCCCAGCCCCACTGCAGCCCCCACCCCTAGACCCGCGCGCGCTCAGGAATCCGGAGCGTGTCCCCCTCACCCCGGGGCTCCGGGGTGCGCCCAGGTGCGCCCGTCCCAGCAGGCGCCTCATGACCGTCGGGGGGTGAAGACAGAGGTCAGCCCAAGCCCCACTGAGCTTTCTCAGGGCGCCCTGGACGCCTAGGGCTGGGGGGTCGTGCGTGCCCAGGGAGAGGGTCACCCGGCGCCAGACTCCCCTGGAGATGCCAGCCCGGAGAGGCCACGCCCAGCGCTGCCCAGCAGGCTGGTGACCCGGGAAGGGGGGGTCGGGGGCTTCAGGGCGAGCGGGGCCAGGGGCTATAAAGGAGGCGCGGGCCGGGCCTGCAGGTATTTGGATCAACCCCGGCCCGTCCCAGGAGGGGTGTCGCTGGGGATGGGGCAGCGTTGGGTGGCCCAGGTGTGTCCCCTGACTTTCCTCTTCCATCGCACCCTGTGCTGCGGGGGTGGTGGGCGAGGGAGGCGGCCAGTCGCTATGACAGGTCCTGGGCATGACGTGCCGACGAAAAGGGGGGCCCTGGGGAAGGGGGGCGCTGTGTCCTCACTAGCCCGGCCCGGAGCTGGGAGAGGGCCTGGCTGGCGCCGGGCTGTCCTGCTGCAGCCGCGAGATGGCTGTGCCCGGCTGGCGTCCAGCCCCTTCCCTCCCACCCCGGCTCCTCAACCCCGACGTCCTGAGCTACGGGGACCCCGTGACAGCGGGGGAGACAGACCCCGAGGATTCCTGGGCGTGCGCTGGGGCTCCCTCAGGGGGCTGGCTGCCCCCGGGCCTCCAGAGCGCTGGAGCCGCGGCCGCGGGAGCCGCCCTGTCCTTCCCCTGCCCAGCCTGGGGCGGCCAGCACCGGGCAGCCTCCTGCTGGGGGCTGGACTCTAATAAGACGGTGTCTCACCAGCTCCTCTTCACTCTCAGTAACACACTCTTGTGTGCAAATGAGTGAGTGTGGGGGGATGTGTGCCAACGCACTCGCGACGCGTGGAAGGTAAAGCCCGACACAAATTTCACTTTCAAAGACTTTACTAAGAGCAGGAAACTGATTCGTGTTCGGCTCAAAACAAGCGGGGGCAGGTGCCCGACGATACCTCGGCCACCACCACCCCGGCCACATGTCAGCGCGTGTGGGGGGCCGGGGCAGGGCGCCCTCCGCACGCCCTGGGCCCACCCCAGGGACTCCCCCAGATTCACACAGTGAAGCCCAGGCTGGACCCGATTCTGCTTCACCCCACAGGGAAGCCAGAGAGACCCTCCCTCGCCCAAGCCCAGGGCACTCAGGCCCAGTGCTCCTCCCCCTCGGGGTCCCTGCCCAGGTGCAGAGTTGGGGTGACCACGCCCCCAGAAAGGTGTCAAGGGTCCTGCCCCGAGGCCGCCCTTCAGCGTCCCTGGTGCTCCCCACCCCCACCCGCCCTACAGCGGCAGCTCCTCCAGGAGAGCGATTCCCACGAGCACCCCAGTACGGCCAGGTCCTTGGCCTCGGACACGCACAGACGGCGTCAGAAGGGGGAGACCCCGCGGGGGCCCTGGGGTCCTCTGGCTGCCGGAATGAGGGCCTGCCGGGGGCCGTTTTGGGCCCAGACTCTTAAGGGTCTCCACGGGGAGCTGTGCGGGAGGGAACGGGGGCGCCCCAGGATGGAGCGCGCTGCCTCCTGCCCGGGGGCACGCCCAACTTGCTAGGTCCAGGTGTCCTTCACGTGTGCCAGGAGGCTCTCCTGCTCCCGCCTTGCACTCCACGCTGCGGGAGAGCGACTCATTGGATGTGATGCCGGAATTGTCAGGCCTAGTCTCCCAGCCAGGAACGGATTCCAGGCTGTAGGGCAGCGCTGAGCCCCAGCCACTAGACCCCACACGGGCTGGTGTGTCACGAAGCCGCAGCAGGAACTTCGCAGACACTCAGGCAAGCAAGCAAGCAAAGGCAGGTTTGTTTAGAAGAAGAAAAAGTTTATTGAGGAGAAAAAGAGCAGAAATAAAGTGGGACTCCCAGGCCAGGGAACCAGGCCTGGGAGGGGCAAGGAAGCCAAAGTGGAGTCTGTCTCAGGGAATATAGACCTTTTTTCCCTCATTATTCTAGAGTTCCACCAGTCTCTCTGTGATTGGTTAGTTCTCGGCTGTCTCACTTAATTTGCTACTGAGTGTGGGATCTTCACATTCCTTATCTAACAGCTTTCTCTTTCCCCATTAGTTGTTTCTTTAAATGTATGGCCCAGTCCTCTGGATGGGCATCCCTGCATTGAAGTTAAACTGCTGCCCTTCTAATGCGTCCATAAATTAAACCACTCTCCATTTCTCCAGTCTCCACCTCCCTTTATCACCTGAAGGAAACCAGGACCATCGTTAACAGTATTAATATTATTCGTGGTCCTGGGCTGTTTGTTTTCCTAATGGAATTGGTTATATTTGTTTGGTTGTCCTTATCTCTGAAGCCTCCCTAAATTCTTCAGAGGTCCCCTCCTGCACTGTCCCTAAAACTGCCTAATAACCCTAGCTTGCCCTGACTCATTCCCCCCTTTTACAAATGGAGCCCTAACTGCAGTTAGGGAAAAGGGACGTAGGTCTGATCAATGACTGCTTCCTGCTGAGAGTGGGCGATTTGGGGAGACAGTTAGGGTTCAACAGTAGGATGATGATTTAAGGGACCCCCGGAAGATGGACCGTGGAGATGTTATTTTGGGTTTTATTTGCAGGACCATTTGGAGCTTGATGGCCTCCAGGCAAGCAGAGATGATTCGGAGGAGAGTATTAAGGATGCAGGGCCCAAACAAAAGAACAATAAAGAGAATTAGTAAGGGAACGAGAAAAGGGAGTAGCCAGGACAGAAGTTGTCCTTTTATAGAATCAAAGATTGTCTGTGTTCAGCTAAGCCCTTGTCTTGCCTGTCTTTTGAGATCATCCACAATCCGTATATTTTTTTTTTAGTATTTTTATTTTTTTCTACCTCGTGAGAAGTATTTATTCAAAAGCAACATGTTTCATTTAAGAGGGCACAAACTCCCCCTACTTTAGCCGTAAGCAGGTCCAGGGTTTTGTGATTTTGTATTACCACTGAGACTAGAGATTTTAAGGAGCAATGTTGGGCTAGTGTTCTAAACACCTGGAGGTGCTGTAGCCAAAATGACAGAATTCGCGAGACCTAGGACTTTAGTACCATTTTATGTTTAGTAGCAGCAGCTAGGAGAGCCAATAGTGGCTGTGGAGGCTGCTAGTTTGGAATTTAGTTACAATTTTCTCCATCCTAATAGAGGAAGTTTGGAAAACAAAACTAAAAAATGTATAAACAGGTAGCCTTGTAGTGAGCAAGGTAGCAGTGTTGTAAAGTGTCCTGGCTCAGGCTGGCCATCTGTACTAGTGAGGGGGACAATGGGCCAGTAGGTCAGTCAAAAGAATTGGAGTAAGGCAGAATAAGTGGCCCCTTAATTACCAAAAAGGTGATTTTTATGTCTGCCACTTTTAGGGTCACCCGAGGTTTGTCCATATAAACAGTAAACAGGGGAGTCTCTCTCACCTCTGGGCTTCTTCAGAGATCTTCTCCTGCACCCGGTTCTTCATAGTCAGAGGCAGGTGACGGTCAAGCCTGTCCTCCCATCCTGGCCCGTGGTTTGGGCTGGCCCCTCCCTCTCTGGAGAGTGGGACAGTCCCTTTTTTCGTGCCCTGTGTGATGGCACAGAAGGCATGGCCCTGGGGACAGCTTCTTGCAGCTGAGGTGCCCTGGTTGCAGGCAGTGGAAGCAAGCTGGTAGCCCATTAAGAGGTTGAGGTCCCAAATGCCCTAGGGCGCATGGGGCCTTGGGTGAGTCTGAGGTGGCAGGGTACTAACAATGGCAACTGCCTTTTACTGGCCCTTCTCTTGCCTTTCTCCCTTTCTTTTTAGTCTAGTTAGTCCCTTCCATATTACTGTAGGCCTTGAAGGCCATATTTAAAAGTGTTACAAGGATTTTAGGCCCTTGATTTAGTCTCTGGAGTTTGCACCTGATGTCAGAGCAAGGCTGACTAATGAAGGAGACAGAGACTGTTAAATTGTTTGTCCTTTTTAGGGTCTAGATTAGTATACCTTTTTATAGCCTCAGTAAATTTAGCTTGAAATGACTGGCTTATTAGGTTTTTAAGAAGTCTTATGTATTTCAGAATAATCTTATTTGTGTACATTTATGTTGAAAAGGTGAAACAATTTTATGAGAATACTTTCTATGAGGTATCAATATACCCAAATTGACTCAGTTTGTTTTCACAACAAGAAACAATTTTATATATCAAAA